>NW_024581130.1:6720904-6840926 GCF_017639235.1 Corvus kubaryi
CTTCACCCGCCCCGCCGGAGCTCAGCGCTGCTGCTGCCGCCCTCGAAAGCCGCGGGAAGGGCACCCGCTGCTGGCCGGGGGGCAGAAGGAGGTGTCCGAGGCACAGAAAGAAGTGGAGGGTGAACAGCGTTCTCTGGGGTCCCCAGCACGGGAGGGACATGGACCTGTTGGAGCAAGTCCAGAGGAGGCCACCGAGTTAATTAGAGGGATGGAGCACCTCTCCCATGACAAAAGATTGAGAAAATTGGGATTGCTAGCCTGCAAAAGAGATGGCTTTGGGGTGACCGAATTGCAGCCTTAGAGTGTCTGAAGGGAGCCTGCAAGAAAGATGAAGTTTTTACAAGAGCATGGAGTGACAGGACAAGGGGGAATGGATTCAAATGGAAAGAGGGCAGATTTAGATTAAACATTACAATGAAAGTCTTTACTGGAGGGTAGTGAGGCACTTCGCAGAGAAATGTGAATGTCCCATCCCTGGAAGTGTTTAAGACCCGGCTGGGTATTGCTCTGAGCAGCCTGGTCTACTGGGAGGTGTCCCTGTCCATGACAGTGGTGTGGAACTGGATGATCTTTAAGGTCTCTTAAAGACCCAGACAGTTCTGTGATTCTGCCGTTTCACCACCGCTGTGACTCCTCTGCAGGAGCAGGGCAGCAGTGGCTCGTGGCACACCACGACTGCTCCTGGCCCATCTTCCCATCTCCCACATGGGGCCCTCTCCATCCTCCTTCCACGCCAAGAACTGGGCTGCAGATGCCTTTCAGGACTTAAAATTGTAATATATCAAGGAATGGGGCCAGGAGGGAAGCTAAAGTGCAGTCAGGGAATTTCCTGATGGCTATCGGTGTGAGATCCAATCCTTCATGTCACAGTCATGTTCCCACTTGACCTGCATGGCGTCTGAATCTTTTTCTTTTTTCCTCTTAAGAACACACCTTGAGGAAATGGCCTCAAGTGGCACCAGAGGAGATTTAGATTAGGCATTAGGGAAAAAAAATTCACAGAAACGATTGTAAAACATTGGAACAGATTGTGCGGGGAAGCGGTGGAGTCACCATCCCTGGAAGTGTTCAAAAAACATGTGGGTATGGCACTTGAGGACATGGTTTGATGGTGGCGCTGGGTTGGCACTTGGACTTGATGATCTTGGAGGCCTTTTGCAACCTTAATGATTCGGATTCTATGATTCTAATCATTGCCACTCAGACCTCTCTGTATTTGGAATAATAAATAGGAAGAGAAGAATTAAGTTGTGAGTTTAACAAAGCACAGAGCCCCTGCTGACTGGAAATCCGGAACCTTTATTCATTACAACTCATTTCACTAGGAAAACAAATCTATGTTTGGTTGTGCCGAGTCACTGGATTAGTCCCACAGTCTCTTTGTTTGGGTTTCTGTCTTGCTCTCAGACTTCTTGGTTTGAAATTTGTCTCCTTGTCTGCAGCATTGCAAAGAGAAGAAAACATTCAGCTTTCATGGAGAAATGAACTGAGGGAACAGGTTATCATAGCTGATCTGAGGCCTTTTATTTTACAGCTTCTGGTATCACTGCCAATTGATGCAGAGCTGAGATCAGGCCCTGCCTGTTCTTTCTTTCTGTATCTGCTACTTAGAAACTGTTCTTTCCTAAAGTGATGAGATTCCTGAGTTTGGAGGGATTTGTGGTTGTTTTGTTCTGTGTTGGTAGGTTGCAGGGCAAGGTTAGCTGTTGGTTGCCTTTTAGAGACCAAGGGTAACAGGAAATCCTTTAAAAATAAGTTACACAAAGCCAAATTCTGCTCTTGTTTATACCTTGGCAACTCAACTTCCACACAAGGGTAAAAAACAAGGCAGAGTTTGGTCACAGGTCTTACACTTTTTTCTTTGCATGTATTTGGAAATAGGCTTGAAACATGCCTCTGCTTAGCTGTAAATTACTGATCCCTGGGCCTTGGGAGAAACACACAGGGAACAATATAATTCCTACAGGAAAAACTCAGCCCCACACCTACCTCTCAGCCCCAGGACTTCTCCTTCAGAGAAGACAAAGTGTGAAAAGAAAAATGGGAAATTTGTTTTGTGGGGTTCCTCCTTAGATAGTCACTGATGTTCATGTGTGGGAAGAAGGGTCCATGGCCCTCCATGGGTACAGAGGCAGCTTCTCAGTTGCAGTTATTCTTCCACATATTAAAGTGAATGAGGCTATTTTATGCTCAGTTTGTAGGGAGAACCAAAATCAAGCCTTTTAAGTAAAGCAGGAAGGTGCAGCATATTGAATTAAATCATGGGGCTTGGCCCAAGAGTATATTTAGAAATCACACAGGTTTCCAGAAGGTGATACAGGCCATATTTATGACAAATAGGCTTAGCTGGCAGCCAGCCACCCATTTTCTTTTCTTTTCTTTCCAGAGGTTTTCATAAACAAGAACTCTGAAGCTGGAAGTATTCCCACATCGTTCTGATTTCTGCATTTCTTTGGAGTTTAGTTTTGATGAGTTCAGATGATGATGTTCACTGGCAATTCATGGATTCCTTTACAGGGTTGTCTATGACTCTTCTACGAACTAAAGTTATGTATAGAAAAACTTACCTGAGCATTTTTTTATATAGCTTTTCCACCTCGGAAACCAATAAATGGCTGATTTGCTTTCACTGTACCAGTGGATCTAGCAAGGTGAAACCAACAGTCTTTGTTTTTTTCAAAATGTTCTGTCAGTAGCTCTGTAATCACCATTTCTATTCAGTGCTGCTTCATCCCAGATCAGCAAGCTTTAAAACACACAGGTTTTTGTTGACAGAATGTTAAAATGCAGTCCTCTGCACTTTCAGATGGATTTAAAGGCACACTTGACGCTGAAGATAAAATATGGAAACACCTAAGCCGCTATATTTCCGTGATTTTATCTGTTGACAAGCATACTCTCTTTTTTCTTTTTTTTTTTTTTTTTTTTTTATTTGTAATGCTTTTTCCAAACCAGTTACACAACACGATTCTGGCCTCAAGCAGCTTTTGTAGCTACCAAACATCAGTTCATAGAATCACAGAATCATAGAGTAGTTTGGATTGGAAGGGACCTTGAAGATCATCCAGTTCCAACCCCCTGCCATGGGCAGGGACATCTTTTATCAAACCAGGCTGCTCAGAGCTCCATCCAGCCTGGCCTTGAACACTTGAACAGCTGACTCTGTGTGTGCATCAGCCTCTGCTGGTGCCTGGGGAGCTGGTGTGGCCTTTGGGACAGCCTAAACCAGCTCTACCTGGGCACCCCGTGAGGCAGGAAGTTCCCTACACGAGTCATTCCACCACGCAGTGGCTGCACTGAGCTTTCAACTTGGGATATCCCATGGGATAGAGAGTTCAGGCTGGAAGGCATCACCTGGCCCAACCCTTCAGCTCAATACAGAGTCAGATTACGATGCTAACGCTTTTCCCAGCCAGGCTTCATCCCCCAAGGATGAAGATCCCACCATGTCTCTGGGCACCTGCTTTAGTGCTGAACCACTCTCCATTTGAACGATTTTTTTCCTTGTCAGAATCTTTGGGTCAAAATTTTCCTTTGCTGCTCATTTTGATTGTTGCCTCTGGCCTTTTGCTGTGCACCTCTGTCAAGAGTCTGCCTCCATCTTCCTGGGAACTCTGCCTTAGGAACCTGAAGACAGAACTTAGAGCTCCCAATGCCCTTAGCCCCCTCCTCTCCAAGCTGAACAAACCTCCTGTGTCTCTTTGTACAGCAGGCTGCTGAGAGGAAAGCTTGAATTGTTGACAGATACCTAAGTCTTGCCTCTTCTACTGAAATAGGTTGGTGCCAAGCTAGTGGCAAGGAAAGGATTGTGTGCCAGGCTATGTCTTGGCAAGCCGACACATATTCGCTCGCCATGGTTACTGCTCAGCTGTGTAAGCACATTTGGTGTTGGCAAAAAGCCTTTCCTGAGCCATGTTAAAAGGTACAGCACACACAGAGCCCAAGGAATGGCAGTGTCATTCTGCTGGGGGAAAAAATTATTCCAATACTTGGACAAGTCCCCTGATTTTGGTACATTTGTCCAGCCCTGGCCCTCAGGAAATCTGGCACCATATACTGTTTTATCACAACTGCCTTGGGCTTACAGGAAGGCTTTAGTGTAGTTCTCATGGATGTTCCTGTCTTTACTAAACAAAACTAAGCCTAAGCTAGGATTACTTTCGGTTGTCAGCCTGAAAAGCCATTTTCTATACAAAACAGCAAACTGCCACTTTTTTTTCAGCATTGTGTGACACAGCCGCTCTTTAAATGTAAAACTGCACTGTCAGTGAGTTACTGAGCAGCAGGAGAGATGGGACTTCCCCCCTCAGTAAGTAGATTTGATGTCCATGCAGACCCAGAGAGCAGAGATCCCCCAAATCTCTCCTCTCCTGCAGGAGGAGGAATCTGCACCTCACTGTGTTTCAGCACTAAGAGATGGTGGGTGTCGGTCTCTGTTGCGCTGAGTGGTTTAAAACAGAAGCCCAGCAATATTCTGTGTGATACAACCCTCTCCCACATGCCTTGCAAGGACCTTAAAACTGTCAGAGCTCCACCAACCTGAACCACGTGCTCCAGGAACTGCCTTATTCAAGCATAAATGCTGCCCCAGAGTGGATGCTGGGAATGGAGAAGAGGGGTCCATGTCACCACACTGTCACCACAGCTTCATGCATGGCCTTGGCTAAGGTGGGAGAGATGGGTGAGGGAATCAATAAAGTCTTTTTTACCCATGGCAATTCCACATCCATGTTAATGTTGTCAGTGCAGTGCAGTGCAGTATTCACATTTCCAAACCACTACCCTTCTGGTCGAGGAGTTATCTATTACCCAAGTTAGCAGTTCTGCCAAGAAATAACAAGGATACCATGCATTTCAGCAGTGCTTTTCATCAGATCATTCCTACTTACTTTACAAACAGAATTAAGGAAGCCTCACAACATCCCTGTGAGGTAGGTGGAAATTCTTACACCCATTTTACAGGTGGAGAAAACAGGCACTGAGAGGTAAAGTGATTATCACAGCAAGTCAGAAGCAGAGCTGGAAATAAATCTAAGATTATTATCCTAGGTCCACTGCTCTAGACACTAGAGAACACCAACCCCCACATGCTATTGTAAGCTAAGAGACTACCTAGCTCTCCTACTTTCACCTCCTTTGGTGATTTTGACACTTGCATCTTATGCTCCTTGCAGAGAGCCATGTGATCAGTTAGTAATTTATTTGCACAGGGAGCCACGGGGGCAAACACACCTTTAAATGATTCAGGTATGGCTCTAATTGTCCAGTGATTTCCCCCTTCCCAAGGAAATAATTTTCCCCATTCTTCATATAGATCTCTGTGTTTTGCTAAATTATTTTTTTAGTAGAATCCACAGCTCTGAGGCTGTTATGCAACTTCACTAGGAATTTCTTGAATGAACAATTAAGTTTGTCTCATTGAGAGGGAATACAACACATTTAAGTGCTATCACATCCAGAAATAGCAATAATCCTTTGCTCATCCGTAGGGCCTTCCATCCAAGGACCTCCCTTTCCATTACTAGCACAAGTCAGGACTCACATCATCATTGTAAGGTAGAAAATGATTCCCAATTGCACCAGCAGGAAGAATGACTTGGTGGCAGTCCCACAGCAATTTCCTTGCAGAGATGAGGCCGAGTGCCAGAAGACCGGACTGTTCCCAGCCCCGTTTGCTGAGCAGCACTGTCCTGATGCCGTGGCCCGTGCTTGGTGGCTACAGATTCACTGCTGGCCTGGCAGAGTACTTGAAAACTGGCTTTAAAGAAAAAAAAAAAATCAAGCAGCAGTTGAGTGGATGCAGGAGCAAAATGCCAGCTTCTCCTTGTGCTGTTGGGACCCAGAAGAAGAAAGGAGCATTCTTGTGGCAGCTGTGAGAGAACTACAGTGTCCATGGAGTATACTGCACATGGTGCATTTTACTGAGGCTCTCTAGTGGAAAAGGACTTAATTAACATATGGTGATTAAAGACTGCCCCGCCTGACAGCCATGTTGTGAACCATGTACTCCTAATGAACAAGCACTCATCTTTAAGTAGTCCTGTAGTCTAATGAGTGTATGAATGTCAGGATTAAGGAGTGGAATTGTCGAGTAATTAGAAGTCAACAGGGGTGGGTGTGATTCAACCAGTCCAGTACCTTGCTATCTGGAAGGGTGAGAGGCTCTGATGCAGATACCTCATCCTGTTACAAGGTTGGGGTTTTTACCTGCAGGAGAGTATGATTCCAACCCCCTTCAACAACTGGGCTGGTTGATGCTTAGAATCATTCAAACTCTCTTATCTCTTTCTGTGGAGAAAAGAAAATAGATCCCATCTAGTATAAGTGTGGTGATTGTGTTGTTCATCTAAATCTTAGCCCTTTCTTTAGTTCTAGTATCTTGAACTGGGCACAGCGGACTCTTCCTGCTGAAAAACATTCTCTTTCCTCAGTTGTGATAACTGTTCTCCTGTTTCTGTGTTAAGAGAGTGGATAAATGGTAGCCTCCAGACTCTCTCTCTGCATGTGTTGCTTTATCATATTCCTTCCCAAAACTGAGGAGGGACCTTCAGTCTTCCTTCACAAGGAAGGACACCCTAACAGCCTTTGTCTAAGGAATAAAGATTTTGACCTCAGGCTGCAAACTTTGGGAAAATACACAGGCCCAAGAGGAGCAAAAGGATGAATAGTGTAAGAAACCAAAAACAAATACATTGCACCTCTGTGGTGCTGAAGAATCCCAATGCACCCTACAGACTTTCTACATATGTACAGCTTAACATCACTCGGCAGTGAAGTCCAGCCACCTTCGCGGCTGCATGGCCAGGCAGGGAACTCCACCAAAGGGGTGGGATCAGGAGCGACAGGACTGACTGTACTGGAGCTGGGACAGGGCCCAAGCCCACCCAGAGCTCTCACAGACACCCATTTGCCTTCCCTGGGCTTTGAGTCAGACCTGCCACAATGGGAGGCCACAGGGGGTCTTTTCTAGCTAATGGCGGGATGAGTTTTATGCATTGTGCCAAAGACCTTTTTTTCCCTGACCTGGATTAGAGCCTGCCCTGGGAACAATGGGATGGGCTGCAGCCCAGCAGAAAGAATTTGCTGAGACAGCAGGGTCTGAGGTTTGCAGAGCAGAGCAGAGCAGAGTGCATACCTGCACTTTTTTGGCATGAGGCTCAGTTTTGGGGGGAAATCGCTGTTAACCTGAAGCTTTTGAATGCATTTGCTGCACTGTCCCAGCCAAGAGTTGCTGCTGCAGTCCTAAAATTAGAAATCTATATTAGACATCTAAACATTTGCAAGCACATCTTTTTCTGCCTTCTGTAAAAAAAGATTTTTCTGAGTCTCTGAGAGTTCTGTACCGACCTCTTGGCACGAAAGGTCTAAATCATCTTTTGAAAGACCTTGTCTTACTTGAGCGAGACTTTGGCATTTAATACTAGTGCCCACTGAATGGTTCCAGTCTGTCAAATTAAAAACAAAGGCTGTCAAAAGACTTTTACCATATCTGTCTTTTCAAACTTGACCAACCAGTTTTGTATTTAGAGGTTTAAAAAGTCACATAGTTACCCAGACCTCTGGTTTAGGTTCACAGGTGCCTTCAGGACTCTGTACCTGAGATTTGCTGAGTGCCTGGGAGCTTGGAAGCTCCAGGAACTGAACACTTGTCAGGATCATACCATGAAGGCTTGTATTTAGTTTCATGCTCTGGGGGCTGTAGCTGTCCCCTCCTTTCTTAGAAGATTTTTCCCTCTTGCTTGGCTAAATCTAGTTTCAGATCTTTAAGTCACAAGGCTACAAGTAAAAAACATCACTTGAATTTATTCTTTCCAGTATTCTGAACTAGTCTTTGGGCTGGATGACCCTCTTGGGAACAAATAATCCATCTCTAGGCATCTCCTAAGTCATAGTCGAGAGCTACTGTTAACCTTGCCCACTGTCAATGTCACTGGAAGAGAAGAAATATTTTTGTCCGGGGAAAATATTTTTACCTCACTCAGATATGCATTCACAGAGAAATTTGGAACATTTTTGCCTTTATTTTCTGAATAAAGAAGGGAATTTGGGCTTAGTATTTTAGTGTGTTGATTCTAAGCATAGAATTCACTTTGTGAATTAAATAACTGCAATTCCATGCCAACAGCAAAGGGGAGATCTGCTCAGTGAGCCATAGGAGAAAACAGAGAGAGAAAGACTAGATGCAGTTGTTGATCAGTCTTTCCCCTCACTGGCTGAAAGACAGATCCTCCCCACATTCCTAGAGAAATGTGGAACACAAGGCTTTCAGTAAATACGATCACAGTGGCAACATTTGGGTATTACTGCCATGCTAGGTTTTAAAATACATCAGTTATGCGTACAGTGTAGATATTACTGTAAGGAGTGAGCTGGCATGTGGAAACAGGGAAATAGAGGGACATATGGGGCAAATAAGGCACAGTTACCATGGTAGTACCTTTCCAGTTGAGAATCATAAAAGGAAATAATATCCACGTGGCCATTTTAGCACTTTGCTTAAAAACATCTTTTGATTCTTTCTCTATCTCTCCTTTTCTCTTCAACCTTTTCCTTTTCATGTGCTCCCCCATCCTGCACCTTCATACAGTCAAATCATCTGACCTGGCCCGGCTGCTGGCTTTGCTTAGCCTGCTTAGGGGTCTCATATCAGTGGCAAGTTCAGCAGGTGCTGAAGGCCCTTCCACTTCATCTCTCCCCATCTCCTCTTCTGCTTTCTTCACCCCTGGTTCTTCCTGAGGCCCTGGCTTCTCCTCCTCTTGTTCCTCCTCCTCTGCTCGTACCTTCTCCTCTTCTGGTTCCTTTGCTTGTGCATAAGATGGTAACCTCTCATCGAATGCCCTGGAGAGATCTTCCAATGGTCCCATCCCAATCTTCTCCTCAAACTCATTGTAGGCTGATGGAAGGGGGCTGGGCTCAACCCCTACTTCCGTGAGAGGGAAATAATGGGACACCGGCTTCTCTTCTTCCAGCAGCTTGTAGCCTTTGGCCTTCGGGATGGAGGGGACTGTGATGGCATGGAGGGGCTTCTCTGGGACCTCTCCAAGCTGCTCCTCTGCTGGTCTTCTCAGAGCCCTCCGGATTCTTTTCAAGATCAAATGACTGATCTCCACCAGGTTGAGGAAGAGGGATACAGAAGCCACCACCAGCATGAACATAATGAAGATGGTCTTCTCTGTGGGCCTGGAGACAAAACAGTCCACAAGATTGGGACAGGGCCACCGCCCACAGCGGTAAAGAGGGAGAATTCGGAAGCCATACAGGAAGTACTGACCTACTATGAATCCCACCTCAAAGAGGGTTTTGAAAATGATGTGGAAGATGTACGTTCTCAGGAGAGTACCTTCCAGGCGAAACTTCTTGGTTCCATCAGGGTTGTTGCCTTTGTTTTGATTTGGAGCCAGGGGCAGCTTCTCTTCATCAACCTCAGCTTGCTGGCGCCTCTCAGCTTCCTCCCTCTCTTTCCTCTTCTCCTCCATGCGGACGTGGTGCACAGCATGCCCGAAGTACATTAGCGAGGGCGTGGATACGAAAATGATCTGCAGGACCCAGAGCCGGATGTGGGAGATGGGGAAGGCCTCATCGTAGCAGACGTTCTCACAACCAGGTTGCTGGGTGTTGCACACAAAGTCTGACTGCTCGTCTCCCCACACTAGCTCGGCAGCTGTGCCCAGGATCAGGATGCGGAAAATGAAGAGCACTGTGAGCCAAACTCTCCCGATGACAGTGGATTGCTCGTTCACCTGCTCTAAAATGTTCCCCAAGAAACTCCAGTCACCCATTTCTTACTGTCTAAGGGAAGAAAAAACAAAGAGAAAGACCACAAATTATGCTAAATTTTAAGGATTTCAGGTTTTCACGCTGATGTCTTTTGTTGCTTTCAATCAGTATTTCCCTAATATGCTTTGAGAACAGAAAGACGATTGCTTGCTTGCTGATTTGCCTGTTCACAATGATTTATTAGCAGGAGAAGGGCTGGGAAGCCAGAGCAAGCTGCCTGCTAAATTCTTTCTTCTATGGCTCTAAATGGGCAATTACTTTTCAGCCAGGGAATATATTTATCTCCTTTTGCAGGTGAGAGTCTTCTGTGGTGCCTTGTAGGCTCAGTTCTGTGAGTCTGCTTAGATTTTGTACACGTACAAACACTCAGCAGCAATACAGTGGAACAGATTTATCAGCAGGCAGCTGCAGTGGTTAGGAGAGAGGGTGAAGCTTTCAAGCACACAAGCTCTTCTGCAGCAGAACCCCTCACAGGTCAAACAGATCTCGAATCTGCGCCCATCCTGCATCTAAACAAACCTGAATTCTCTCTAGGTTGCAACTGTCAATTCTACTTTAGCAATCACTCTGTTAGGTAAGAACAGCAATTGCAACACCACTGCTATGTTAGTAATACTGTATAAGCTTAGTAACTACTATATAGGTTAGTTTTGCTATATAGAATATGTTACATGCAATATAATTATTTGGTGCTATTGGGGCTGTTCTTTGCATCGCCTTCTGAAGTCAGTTGCCACACTGACAGTGGAACCAACCTGGGGAAAACACCAAGGTCTCTAACTGGGACCTGAAATACTACTTGCCGTCTCTAAAATGTCAGTGCCACTATCTCAGTCTAACACAGAGCTGGAAGCCAGCCGCAGATATACTATTGGAAAGCTCAGAAAGCCGTCCGTTTTTAAGTAATGCAAGTCAAATATTACATCTGTCATTACTTCTGCATAACAAGAAATTATTCATAGGTCAGAGCTTCATTGTGCATATCCTGAACTTCCCACTATGTAATTTCTGGCAAGGGAAGATCTATGAATGAGGGAAATAGAGATGAAAGTTGTTTTGTATGGGTTGATTTAACACATCACAGCAGTCTGAAGTCTCTGAGGAATGCAGAATATTTCAGTGGCCCAGAAAGACCGACTTGTAGAGCATGACAAGTGAAACAGGGAACATTATTCATAAAATAGCTGTTCACAGGGATCTAGAAGTTCATCTCTTAGATACTACCTCCATCTATAGTTCCCAAAATGCAGACACATACACAAGCACTGGGAAAAGGAAGGTACAGTCAACAGCATGGAAATCTGAGTATCTAAACTTCCCTCCTCCTTCAGATACCACTGGGATATATTTGTAATGCCATATGTTATGACACACCAACGCATACCAGTCTCTTTCAATTACTCTGTGTGTGTAGTCACACATAGGCAAACACGCAAAATAGTGAGAATTCTATGGTTTGGGGGAGGTTCACAAATTTTCAATCAAAAAGAAAAAATGCTTATGATAGCATTTTGCTAAAACAAGATGGACTCATATTCCTTGCCTTCAAACTTCACAACATTTTTACCCCAGACACCCATGTTAGAAAATGAAGAACAGAACACAGTTCCTTCAGCTTGCACAAACACCTCGCATACATAAGCAGGAAACATATAATTTAATCACCAAGGAAAATTGCTACTTTCTCAGTCATTAAAGTTGTGTAAAGAAGTGTGTTAATGTCAGCACTTACATTAACAAGTCTAGCAGAAGATTATGCTGTTTACATACATTATCTAAACTGATTTAAACATCCTCTTTCCGCAAGTTCACAGAGCAAAGTACACCCGACAGTTACCGATCATGTGCAACTCTGTATAAAACATGACTACACACAGTACAAGCTTCATTATCCCCCAGGCACCTCAGTTAACTCCATCCCTGTGAGTCACACTGATATCTATGCTACCATTCGAGCATTTCCACTGCAGCACGCAAGAGCCACATTCTAGATGTGATAAACCTTATCACACGGAAAACTCACTGTACAAGAGAGGGGAGAATGTTTCCTGTCTAACTCCATCACACATCTTGCTACGTTTGGCTAAACCCTTCCTGAGATCACTTCCAACTGGCCACATTCTTCACAACTCTGCCATACCCATCCCCTCTGTTTTCTGCAAGTGAAGTGGTTCGAGGTTGCTCAGTTGGTTCAACTGCAAGCAACAATACTGGGTGGATGGATGACAAGAGTGGCACAACCAGTTCAAATGTCTGGGATTCCACCTGCAGGCAGTCAGCTCCTCCAGCCTCAAAAAAAGGTATAAGCGAGGTATTTCGGCAGTCACCTTTTCCCTGAAATTGCCTGTCACGAGGAAAGAGCAGGACTCTGCCTAAGTCCACTCAGAGTCAACAGATTTGTGTTCTGAACCCTCACGGGCTGGCTGCAGACCCCCACCCTGCGCTCCCAGACGTCGCAACCTGCACACGCTACCAGCAAAAGAGGCTGAATAGGTTAAGGATGTTGAGCAAGCAACTTGCCGCTGTGAGAGGCTCCACCGAAGAAATGTGTCCCCCTCCTCTCTTGGCACTCTGCAGGGAAGAGTGAACTTTTGTCTCTCTTCTTCCCTACCCTAAAAGCCCCAACCTTGTCGCACGACTGAGCAGATATGACTGAATTGGCTCTGATGGTGGGTTTTAGTTGCCCTGCAATATTTAAGCTCCGAGCCAGACGGCTTTATGAAGTGAGTGACAGTCAGTGACGTGGGGAACAATAGGGAGAAAAAAAATAGAGAGGGAGGCAGAGACACAGAGAGGAGAGTCCACTGAACATGAAAAAGCAGAGGGGGGGAGAGGAACAGGCAACAGGCAGTGAAAACCTAACACATGCATAAATGGGAGTTTGCTCAGTTAAGCAGGGACCAAAGCAGCTCTGCAATTCCACTGTGGTTCAGCACAGCTCTGTGTGTGCCCGCACTCACTGGTCTTTAGGTGTTGTGGTGTGGCAGGTGAAAAGGGAATGCCAAAATCTCTGAGAGTGGCAGCATTAATTGAATTAATTCGTTGCCCTACACCCAGCTCTGACAGACAAGTTGCATTACTGATTTTCAGGCAGATACTGAAGTACTGGGTTTGTATTTGGCATTGTCAGATACTTTGGTCTGCTCTTTAACATCTTTTACTGGGAAAAAGGAGCAGAATGGGAAAACAAGATTATCAGTCAATATTAATCAAAGCTGAGAAAGACCAACTTTACAACCTCACCTTTCAGTGTCTTAGCTCTGCTTAGTTTTTTCTCCAAATGCATCTTGCACATGCACATCCACCAAAAATGTCTAAACCAAACTATTTTGTTCAGGAGCATAGCTGAATTCCAGCAGCCCAGCACACAGGAATGTTACCCCAGGCACACTCGCCTACCCCCAGCCACCTGCAAAAATGCTGGAGAGGCCACAGAGGAGAAGAATCACAGGCTCAGTAATGCATCCACAAGTACAACTAAATGCCCTGAGAGTTTTAATTATAAGTCAAAGGTTATAACCTTACTCAGAGGTATGGTTTTTGTAGTCTTTCTGGAGGCATTGCTCAGAATGTGCTCTTGGTGCTCAGCTCTGAAGAAAAGGAGGATTACTGGAAGCAAGATTTGCTAAGCAACGATACAGATGCCAGGCTCATAAAGTGATGAAGCAGCAAGCAGCTCTCCTCTCTCTTTATGCAAACTCAACACCGAATTTAATTTCCCAGAATGGCATTGGGAGACACTCTGTCTCCAGAAAAGCTGTAATTTGAATGAGATATTAAAACACGAGGGCCACAAAATTTTGTACCTTCAAACCGACAGTTTCAGGCCACTCCTCAGTGTTTCTGGGCATTTGTGTCCATGTGAGCTCAGAGCCTCATCTCAGCAGTTGTCTTCCCAAACAGCTTTTAGGCTGATTTGCAGAGTCCCAAGGTCCAAAGCACAACTGGAGGCAGAGATGATGTTTTTCAAACTGGATTTCAAAAGAGCTAAAGCACAAGTGAGAGATGGAAAAGAATCACATTTTGCAAGAGGAACCAGTCTGGAGACACAAATGAAAAATCACCCTCAATGCATGTAGTTGGACTGAAAGTCATATTCTGGACACCTTAAGAAATCACTCTCCTAAACAACAGTACAGAAAAGCAGCAGCAGTACATTTTTCAGTCAATGCTACATAAAGCATGGGAACAGTCTTCCTGGAGAGAGGACACACAATGTGGAGCATTCACAAGTCCCAAGAATACGAAGTGAATAAGAAAAGGCGTGGTTGGATCAATGAGAGGAATAAGGACAGGAAGGAGGAGGAAGGAACACCTTTGTTGTTTTGTTTTGCTATATTCTACTGAAATAAACTAGTATCAATATATGAGTGAGTGGTCATCACTGCCACCCTCAACCCCTCTCTGGGAAGCAGTAAGAGAGGGACTAAATGGTACCACCAGCATCCAGCACTGTTAGAGAGTGCATCACAGAAGGCAGGTGGTTCAGATGTTAAACTGCCCGTTCCTTTTCAGACCAAAACTGTCTTTGTGGAAAACTCAGCTCTAGCTGAATGTGCACATCCCTTTCTAGGCCTCTTCTCTCTAATATAATGAGCCAAACCCCAAATCTGGTATGTAACTACATGGCTGTAGTCCATCTCTAAATTACATCCAGCTACTGTCAGAGACCTTTGCCATTAACCTTCTATCTGCCTTTTGCAAACGCTATCCTAATATCAAACATGGTCTGACAAGTTGCAGAACAGCTTGCAATATGCAGCTGATGCAGAAATTACATTCCGGTCTGATCATTGGGTCTGTGTTAGCCTGATCATTTGAATGAAGGTTTCTTTGGTATCACACGGTCCAGAGCCTTTAGCATGGGGCACACCCAGTTTGCAGGACATTTCTGGTTTGTGGAAAACCACATATTCCCTTCCTCTGGAGGCCTTTTACAAAGGCACTGCTGAGCTCTGGGTCAGATTCCCCAGCTCACTAGGGCCTCCTCCCTCTGAAGAAAAGGGTCTAAATGAAGATGAAGCTGGGCAGTGAAGAATTCCTCTTGTACTGGGACTATGCAGGGAAGTGGTTGGTTGAGATGGGCATGAAGAGAAGGCAGAGCATGAGAAG
Source organism: Corvus kubaryi (assembly GCF_017639235.1). NCBI lineage: Eukaryota > Metazoa > Chordata > Aves > Passeriformes > Corvidae > Corvus > Corvus kubaryi. The sequence goes on from NW_024581130.1 coordinate 6,735,794, forward strand.
GGCAAGGAGACTTGATTCTCTTAGGCACCAGGGTAATGCTGGAAGTCAGAGCTACCTTTGTAGCATGAAAGCAGTGGCTGTGAAAGAAAGCAGCAAGACCATAAAAGCAAAGGTCGAGGAGACTGGACCTCACATGCAGCACGTGACAATCACTGAGTCTGCAAAAGAACTGCAGCACTGACAGTGCCAGACTGAGAAGGGCAAACACTTCCAACCTGTGTACCTGGCTCGGTATTTATGCTGTCATTAGGCAACCTGTAGATGTGCTGAGTACTTTCACCCCCAAAAAACCAGTGCTAAAAATAGTAACAGCTAGTGAAAGTAACACTATTAACTCACAGTGGCTTTTCCTTGCCTTTGGGACTTTTCTTGCCTTCAAAGAATCATGGGCATCCTCCTACACTTTTAAAATTCTATTTTCTTTGGAAAGAAGTTTGCTTCAGTGCTGACTTCTCAACCTTTAGCTGCTTTGAGGCTGGTGACTGAGCTTCTGTCCCTGGCACCACTGAGTCTGTGAAGTCTCCACTGCAACTCAGCCTTTTGCTCAGAGACTACGAGGTCACTTGGGGAATGTGGGATTTTTCATTCCAAACAGATTTCCAACACAGACATGATGTCAGGGCAAGGCAGGGCCACGCTATTGAACAGCTCTGTTCATGCATGATAGCAGATTGTGCAATTATATAGCGCACAACCCTGGATAACGATACCCCTCCCTCAAACAAAGTTATCTTCTCGGGATCTGCTTAGCTAGAAAGTGGCACACGCTTCCTGTTCTTCTGCTGAACACACAAACCTCTCTCTCACGGCTGAGGCTGAACGCTGGGCACATTCAGCCTCCCTACAAGAAGCTGGGACCTTCACCCAGCGCTCTCCTCTGCCAGACACTCGCCCAGCTCTCTGGTAACACGTGTCCTTGTCCATCCCAGAGCCAAAGTGATCTATCCTCTGATCACCAGGATCAGTCTCCCAGATTTTATCATCTCTGCCACCTACCGGTCTCAGAGATCATGTAAGTGTAGCCAGCCCTAGACAAACCTATAAGCAGACCTTACCACATCCCTCCAAGCCTGGCAAATATCACTGCATGCATTTTTAGGGCCAGGCTCTCTGATTTTTCCAGGACTCTCTCCAGGCATTGGTGGATATGAATTGCTGGGGAATATATTTTGCTAAGGAGCTGCAAACAAACCATAAAGAAAAGAGAGGGAGGAAGATATAAAGCATCGAAGAAGAGGGAGATTGGGGAAGTATGAAACAGGAGGGTTTGGGCAGGAACACAGAAGAGGTGAAGATAGGGCTGGGTTGTTCTGAGCTTCAAGTGGAGGATGAATACTTATGGGAAACATGTTTTTAATTTAAGGGATGGAACCAAACTAGACAATTAATAAAGATAAGCAGGGCAAAAGTGGAATGTCTTTCAATATCTGTTAAATGCAGTTCTTCTCTGAAAATTACTGTTCTAGGAGGACCTGGGGAATTACAGGCCAGTCAGCCTAACTGTGATACCTAGAGAGATACTGGAGCCAATTATGAAACAATCCATTTATAAGCAGCTAAAGGACAATAAGCTGATAAGAAGCAACGAGCAGGGAATTTTGAAGAACAAATTATGTCAAACCAAGATAATTTCCTTCTTTGACTAACAGGCCTGGTAGATGAGGAAGAAATGGTAGGTGTAAAATACCTTAACTTCAGTGAACATTTAGAAAATATCTAGATTGCAGGCTCCCAGGGCAGCAAGCAAAGTCACCATGCAGAGGGACACAGGTTGAAGTACCATAATCAAGGGTAATTATCAGGGCTTCACTTTTCCAGCTGGGAGAATCGCATTCCTGAAGTTCTGCCTCCAGGGCTGTTCAGTATTTCCTTGAGTGTCTTGGACAACAGAGTAGAGGACAAAACTAAGAGGATGACAGCTGGGCTGGGGGTCAGCAGTCCCTCCTGAAGGCAGGGGGCTGAAGTGATTGGAATTTGAGAGGAATGTGAGACACTGGAGAGCTGGGCTGCCTCTGCAGAGGTGACTGCACCGAGATACAGCTCAGGAAAGGTGGCTGCACAGACACCAAGTGTGCTGCTCCAAACGAAATTGCGACCAGTCCAGCAGAGAGAGCTGGGGTGGGACCCAATGTGTGTTTGTTAAGTGAGATCCCCACAGAAGAAGGCAAATCTCATTCTGAGGTGCTTTAATGTGGATTTTGTGTATAAGGCAACGGAAGCAATTATTTTGAGCGTTTACTTGATACTGCTGAGCTCCCAGCAGGAACAGTGTGTCCACTCCCAGGCACTACATTTTACAGGAGATGCAGACAAGTTGGAGAGAGTCCAAAAAAGAACAGCAAAATGAAAAGAGAAGTGAAAAAAACCATGACTTATAAGGAATGGATAAAATAATTGAGTTTGTTTTCTCTAGGAAAAGAACAACAGGAGGAGAGGCATGATAACAGTCTTCCAGCACATAAACATTTGTTACAATGGGTGGAGAGACTAAACAGTTGTCCCCTACATTCAGAAAAGTAGAAGAGGAAATAATCAGCTTAATTTGCAATAAAAATGATATAGCTCAACACTAGAAAAACACTTTGCAATGGTAAGAACAGCAAAGCACAGCAGCACACTGCTTGGGGAGGCTGTAGAATCACAGGAGGTTTTTATGAAGAGGTAAACAAACATCTGTTAAGGAAGATCTTACCACATAAGCGGAAAAACAAGCAGGGGGAAAGGAAGGCTTTCCGAGGTCTTTGGCTCTATGGTTTTGTGTAGGGCCAAAGACCTGGAGAAATCTCAGAGAAATATTTTCAGTTGGAAAAAAAAAAAAAAAAAAAAAAAAAAAAAATCACATCTTGCCACCAGTTCTGAAAACCCAGCCTGGACACTGCGGGCTGTCCACACCACCCAGTGCAATGCTGGCCTGGGGGACACCAGCTCAGGCCTGCGAGCAGGTTGGCTATGTCAGCAAGGAATTCCACTCGAGCTCATTATCTCCTCTGGAGCGGGGCTAATTAGCTGGGGCAGTGTGAAGCACGGTGGTGCTGTGCTGCTTCCCATGGCTCAGCCCAGGTATTCCACGCTGCCCTGCGAGGAGGGCTGTCCTCAGGGAACCTTCGGGGGAGTCATAAACGTGTTCTTTGCCTCCAGTGACAGCTCTGAACGTGCTGCAGATTTAGAGGTGTTTGCTCCCCATAACCCCATTTCAACCAATTTGCTCTCTTTTCTCGCCCAGCTCAGCGAGGACCTTTTCCAGAGGTCCTGATTTTATCCGAGGGCGGCAGAACGGAGGGCCACGCACCTTGTCCCAGGGAAAGTGCTGGAGCAGCATCAGCGGAGCAGCAGGAGGAGCAGCCTGGCTCCCGCAGCCCGGGCCGCTAGCGGGCGGTGTGTTGTCATCCATGCGCCGGCGGCGCCGCGGCACCGAGGGATGCTGTGGGTGACAAACAGCGCCAGGGACACGCCGTGCCTTCTCCTGGCTACCCCCGACCTTCCTCTTCACTCACTTCTTTCTTAAGCTTCTTCTGCAGATACAAAACTAAGCACAGCAAACACGGGAAGTTGTGGCGATGCTGTAATACCTATTCTGAATACGGTTTTCTACAGTACTTTTACAATGGTTAAACTGACGCGAGGATCACTTTGATGCCTATAATTTTACCTACAGACTCAGTGTAAACTTTGGTGACAAAGCACCTTTTTTACTAGTAAAATCTCTATTTTCACCTCAACCTGCATCCTTTTTCCAGCAAATATTTCACAGGTATACCAGCTGACCTGCATGATTTTTCCTTTAATAATAACACGGTTTAAAAATAGAAACTTCACTAAAAGTATATCAGTAGTAAAAATTCACTAAAAGTACAAAGCACAAGTAAGGCAAAAAAGATGAATTCTCATGTGTCAAAGGTAGGTGTTGTGCTACTGCAGCAGAACCAGAGCCAGGAAGAGAAGAGTACTGCTTTAGACACATGATTTCATGGATCAGCATAATTTCACTTAAAACCCGACCAGACTACTTCTAGAAGCACAGACCTTTACAAGAGTGTGTGGGTTAGAAATTTTAAGTTCTTATGCCACTGCAGATGCTCTTTCTGAAGAGCAGCACTGGGACAAGGCCCAGAGCTTGTAGGCAAATTGTTAAACATGCATTACGGAGCCATCATATACAAAATGCCTTTCCTAGGTCCCCATATAACCTCCTCTTAGCTGTCCCTTTCTCTGCCTCCTGCCTAGAACTTACCCCCTGGTCACAGAGGTGGAGCACATCAGCCAGAGGACATCACTGAGAAGATGTAAAAATACAGGCATGCTGCATATTTAGGTGGTCCATGGACTCAGATTTGTCTCAGCATATATTTGAGGTTGTGGCACTTCCACCACTGCTGAGATCCTCAGGAGAGGAGCAGAGGAACTGCTATCAGGAGTTGTGAGGTATCAGGCCAGTCAGGGAACATGTTGCTTACAGCCAATCTGGGCTTTGTGAAGTGGATCCAGGGAAAGCAGTGACAAGTACCTGATAATACTTCTGGTAATAATTAATTGCTCCAGGCCTGCCAGTAAAAGAGGAGCTAATAATATCTCCCAGCCTCTTGAGGGGATCTCCATATGTTTGTGTTATCAAGACTTTTTGTACAATCTCTTAACATTCCCAGGCACAAGGAGCTGGAAGGGACAAAGCTTCTGAAAGATGGGAACAAGTCTGTATGTCTGGAAGCATCCTGTGTTACCTCACTGTCCATGGGGTTTTTTGCCTCCCAGTTTTTGATGGGGGCTCATTCTCTGCTCCTTTCTCACTTCTTCTGGGCTCTTCTCACACCACCAAGGCCTGCCTTGCTGAGTGGTAAGCTCAGGGCTCTCAGGAGTGTTGTCACCACCCACTCTCCACCTTTATCTCCCTGCCTTCATTTCCACACCGTGGAATGACACAGTGGAGGTGCACTCTGCACACAAGGTGCAAAGGTGGCCCAGGAGAGCTCACCAGCAGCACAGGGCAGGGATGGGGATGGCAAAGCAGGCCATTATCTGTTCCTCCCGTCCCAAGAGATGTGCATACCTGCTCTGCACTTTGGCTGACCTCAGCTTCCCATTTCCCACAGCAGAGCACGTTCCCAGCCTCTCTGGGGAGGACATCCGTGGGGATGGTTCCTGTTTCCCTGCCCTTTCAGTCTTCCTGAGCCTGATATGATTGTTTCTTTGGGCACAGTGTAAAAGATGCCAGCAAGGAACGGAAGCCTCTCATGCCTCAGCAATTTATTAAGAAGTAAGAGAGGTTACTGAACTTGGAAGCTGTTGAGCCAGTCATTCTCTTTTCCTGATCAAGAAGGCAGCCTGTCCATAGAAACATCTTTCATCCAGAGGTGTTCAGCATTCCCTGAGACAATTTGGCTTCAAACTAATAAACAGCCAGATGGAGGGAGTCAAGGATTATCTATGTAAAGACCTGCCAGAAAACATAGATGGGAGAGCCAAAGGGCTTCTCCAGTTTGGAGAGAGGCCTGGAGAGTTTTTTCTTCATTATTTCCAGCAAACTTCAATCCCTTCCAGCCCTGTTATAGCTCAGTGAGTATTATATTCTTAGGAGGAATGTGGTTTAAAGCATATCAGGATCCTTTTAAAAGGAGCATTAAGACTCTTTGGGGGTGCCCAGTCCTGTGTGAAACCTGGCAGAATTTTCAGGAGCTACTTCCGTGGCAAACTTCTAAATCCTACCTTGGCTCAGCAACTGTTGAATACTCTCCCACAAGCCCTGAGATATGAGGCCCCATTCTTGTCTGATTGATAAACACCATCCCAGTGAATGCAGCTATTACCTCAGCAAAATATAGGCATGTTTTTTAATGGCCTGTGTCTCTCCAGTCCCCAAAGCTCTGAAGCAAGGACATGAGCCCTAATATTTCTGTTTGCCCCCCTGCTTTGGCCCAGGGGGCAGCAGGTTCAGTGGGTTTCCATTCCCCCTGAGCAGTGCTGAGTTTATGCAGCTGCAGCCCTGACTCTGCCTTTCAAAAGTGTGCCCTCCTTTACAGAAACACAATATAGAAGTCAAGTCCATTCCAGTACATCCTCTCTAGCTGCACACAATTGTGGCATTCCTTCCAAGTTTGTATTCATCAAGGCTGTGCCTGCCCAGGGGACTACAGCTGTAAGACATTGGAATAGATTCTGGGATGGTTTGTAAGACAACGTTAAAATCAATAGGCATAGCCCTAAGAAAGAGTGAGAGGACAGAAGTGGGACAAAAATAAAAACACCTGCTAGCTTGTTTGTGACTTTGAATCACAGTTTCCTAGTTATCAGTATTCAACATTTGTGAGTTGGTGCTCCAGTAACTGGATTGATGATTAGGGTCCACAACGGATAACCAAGCAACACTGGAATATGGAAGCCCTGGTTACTCAAGCACTCACCAAAGAAAAATTAAACCTAAGTTATTGCTTAGCTCAACACATGCTGATGCTGCTGACTCAAAAACAGCCTTGGGGATTTTTAAATGTTCTTAACAGCTTCCTCATTTGGCAAACTTTAAATCCGAAATGAACAAAACCTGTCTTTCACCTTACCTGGATGGGCAAGGTGTTGGCAGAAATGAGAGGCTGGCAGCAGGTTCACTGATCCCCAGCCCACTGCACTCTTATATGAAAGCAGAAGGAGGTCCAAACTGGTAATGCAATGCTTTGAAAGATATGTTGCTTTTTAAAAAACCCCGTTTCCCAGCCCTGAGTAGAATTCTGGGCTAAATAAACAAAAAGAAAGTATTTAAATACAAAAATATAAATAATCACTAACAACTGCTTAAAAATCATTTGTGGGGCACCAAAAATACACAGCTCCCCAGTACAGAAAGTATAGTGCAACTGAAAAAACACAACCTGATTTAAAATTGAAATGAGGGGGCTTAAAGAGAGTAAAGTAAGTAAAACACATGTAACAAATAGCAAGAGAAGCTGAATATAGAAGACAGGAATTATAAAAAATATGATGGGGGTGAACCAGGAAAAAAAAGACTGACAGAGGTATTTTTTTAGAAGTTAAATTAAGAGCAGAATGAGTCCTATTCATAGTATTGATCTGTTATCATATGGAAAAGTTAGATTATTCAGTAACAATGCAGAGAACAAAAAAAGAGATCAATAAATACTCCTACCCTACTGCTGAGAGAAAAGAAAGTAGTTGATGAAGTCTTCGGTAATGACATGTCTATTCTTGTAGTATCTCAGAGGAGTTAAATACCACCCACTAAAATCAGGCATTTTAAATCAGCAAGACTGGGTACCTTACACCGAAAATTTCTAACTTCCTTTAGTTTTGGGATTTTTTTCATAAGCTGCACACATAATTCCTCTGATTATGTTGATCTTCTGTATTTCTTGGTGCAATGGGTAAGACCTGGAGGAGAGGGAGAAACCCCATAGTCTGGCATTTTGTAAAGACTATGTAGAAGGGCATAATTATTTTATTACTATCTCATTATTGCTCACAGGTAACTACAGACTTGTGATAGGATCTCAGACCTGAACTAAATAATGAAGTGGCTAAAAAAGAACACGAGGAATAAAAGGAGGGAAATATAACTAGGAGCAACCAACATGGATTTATAGAAAATTCACCCCCATTGAACTGTGTTCCTCCTTTTCTCTGAGGAAATTGCACATACCATTGTTAAATAGAACAAAGCTGGTACAATATACTTGAGATCCTGGAAGGCAGTTTCCCTTCCATCATGTGGCACTATGATTAAAGAACTTGCTTGGCATAAAAATAAGATAGGAGTCATTAAACAGACTATAAATGACTTACCAGACTTCCAAAACACAACTGAGAAGGCTAGAAGTGATTGGGGTTTTTTATAGTATGTTTATACCGAGATCCTGGAGGGCGTTTGGCATCAGGATATTTTTAGTCAATAAGCTGGAATAAAACAGCAAATATTTTACAAAAGTCACCAAGTTCTGGGGAGGGGTGAATCCTGAAAAAGGGAACTGCTGATCTAGAGCACTCCTGATGGCTCAGAGGATTGGACAACCACAGCCTGGGTTTGCTTTAGCACAGGGAAGGGAAGGGAAGGTCAGTTCCTGCACTGCTGCGGGGAGACCAGCAGCAGCTCTGCTGTGGAGAACTTTGTCCCAGGAAGCAGTGACTTCCTGCAGGGCTCTGAGCCCAGGGTAGCTGAGGAGCTGCATATGAACTCCCACTCCACATCTTAGGGGTGACATATAGAGGCAAGGTGGATACACCTCAGTCCTGCCTGGTTTATCCTCCAACTTTCATGAAAGCCCTCTGCTGTTAAAAGCTCCCATTATGTGTTCTCCATGACCCCAATTCATCAAATTAGAAAAAGAGTGCTTGTTTCTGGTTCAGCTTACCTTAATGACGACCTGCTGGCTTGAATGAAGGTGAGAAGGGACCCCCCAGAAGTGCCTTCTTACCTTGTACTGATCGCATGAGATAGCGCATCTACACATGGGCTGCTGGTATGTAATTTAAAGGGCTCAAATCTGCTCATCTCCAGTCCACCTCCCAAAAATAATTTATGATTTGTGAGGTAGCCCAGAAAGCAGTGTCACAAGTGGTGAGGTGCTGCATCATCCTGAGGATTCTTATCCAGCAGGAGGGTGCCAGCAGCCTCCTGTTTGGTACCGCACCGTTTCAACTCCACTGGAGCACAAGCACCAGTCCTGGAGAGCTGCTGAAGAACCTACAAAGACTTCTGAACAACCACCCGCCGATCATGCACTTGAAGGAGATCCCCGAAAGTACAGAGACTCCTGCAAATTCTCTTAGGGCTATTTGGTGCTTACATGGTCATGCCTATCAAAAGCCACGTGACTGTCCTACAAGTGGATTTTAATTTAGCTGGAGACAGACACTTGCATGAACAGGTCTCCCTGATGCCAAAGACCAGTCACTGATGAATCTCAGATGTCAAAGGCTGGAACCACCTCATTATTGTGCAAACTAGTCCAGTGCTGTTGCACTGTTTGAATGTCAAAGCATGGAAAACACGGATGTCTTAGAAACATCTGTCCTGGGTAAACCAAAGTCTGCCAAAGAATTAAGGAAAGGTTCTTTGATTAAGGAAAGGATGCCTGAGCTTGTCTGGGCAGAAAGGTCTTATTCATGGAACAACAGAACAAAATAAACAATGTAGGGTTTCTCCTAGTGCAGGGAAGAGGGCAGGCTCAGGCTGAGACTTCTAGAGGTAGCATTTAATCTACAACACATCCCTGAGAGAGAAGATAGAGCTTCTATAGATTGCCATGAAAGGAGATCTGTGAAACTGCCAAGAGATCCTGATGATCCAGGCCCAACGCTCCCTTTTAGGCAAGGTATTTAACAGTGACAAAAGTCAAGATGGTTATAGGCAGACCTGGCATCCCTGACCCATGGAAACCACTGCCATAGGCTGGGCCTGAGCCCTGAAGGACTGCATTTATTTATCCAATGGGTTTCAACAGCTGTGTGTTTGCTACAGAGAGGGGAATGGGCTTTTTGGGAACGATTTTCATCCCGGCAGCAAAGTCCCCATGCAGCAGGGACCGAATGTTCTTAATGACTCATTAACTCAGCTGTTTTGCACAGCAATAAACCCTAGATAAGGAAATAGCCAAGAGCAGCCCAGATTACCAGAGGGGGGTAGAGTAGAACTCCCTGCTTCAGGTCCTGACAAAACCTTTCACTTTTACTCCTCACAACCAGATCTCCTTGGTGGCATAGGTCACCCACAGGCAGACTCAGTTCTGGTACCACTGGAAACAAAACCACGGAATGGGGCCGTGGCGTATTTCTGGCAAGAGCCATCAAGGCCAAAAGCTGTAAGGACTGGAGAAAGTCTCCTGGGGCCCCCTGTGTGAGCACAGCCGTCCTGGCCATGTGCTGGCTTGCAGTGATAACATTGTGTGCCGAGGTTGGCACACAGTCCAGGTGAAGTCACAAGAGGAAAAGCTTCCCACCCCGCACAGCCTCGGCGGTCACATCCACAGATCCTCACACGCCCCACCCAGCCAGCCCTGCTGCCCACAGGGACATGCTGCCCTGCCTGGCTTCCCTCTGCTGCCCTGGGGTAGGGCTGGCTCACAAGTGGCCATTGTGTTTCCTAGGAAGTTGTGTTACTGTTACAGCAAGGACCTGGCCATGCTGGCTGCGTGCAAAGGCTCAGAGCCTCTGCTGGCACCTCTTGATGCTCTCCCAACCTCCACCTGCATTAGCACCCATCCTTCTCCTGGTCTCAGACCTCATTTCTAATGGTACACTGCACCTCTGATCCTGCCACGGGCACAGACTTGGCCTCTGACGAAGTTTAAGTCTGCAGAGAATAAGGTAAGAAATGAAGCAAAACCCTGGCATCATGGGAATACAGCTTTTCCACAAAAAAAACCCCAAACTATAAGATGTTCACTGAGGTAGCAGAAGGAAAAACTCATTCTAGTTTGGCTCAGAAATACAAGATAGTAACTGTTCACGGTTTAAGTTTGAAATGGATGACAGAGCCATAGATGATGGTATGTAAAAGGAATGCCTTGATTTGGCCAGAGGAGAATTAAAGCCACATTGATAGATGACAATTAGTACCTCATCACTGACCACCTCAGTGGGCACCAATGAGCCTCATTTACTTTGGAATATCACTTCAACATAATCCAATAAAAAGGTGAACCAAACACTGGTGTTTGCACAGGGCAGGGTGAAAAGGAGCAATGCCTGGGCTGCGAGGGGGTGCCTTTTGCTCTTGCCCTGAGGTCCCAGTGCTCGACCCCAGAGCTGCCAACAGCTGTGAGCCAACATCTGACTAATGCCAGAAAGAAGTGGCACGGTCATCCAGACCCACATCTTCATAAACTTGCATCAGAAAACTTGGCAGAAATCCTTCACATCTCTACAAGGGTCCACTTTCTGACAAGAATCCAGGCACAACTTAAAAGTGTCCTGGGAAGGATCCTCCAAAAGCCTGAGTTTTTCTGGTGGTTAATTACAGGTGATGTTAAAAAATAGTGCTTTTCCTCATATCATTTTTTGGGGTCTTTTTAATTCAGTCTCATATTCCTGTTTTTGGATCTTAGTGCCCCTCAGTCTGCTAGACTATAGAGAGTTTGTTCTCCTTGTAAGTATATCTAAACACTGAAAAAAGTTAGCCTTCATCTTTCCCTTTTCCCTCTCACTCTTCAACCTCTTTTACTGGAAGGCAAACTTCCAGTTCCTTAACACCCTCAGGCATTGTCCCTGAAACCTCTTCCATCCAGGAATCACGGACAAAAGCACTAAACAGAGTACATGGGAAGTGACCGCGTTAGTGCTAAATGGCACACACACACTCAACCCTTCCTAGAACAATTCAGTTTATTTACTGAAATCTACATGAGTTCCCCCAGCTACAGCATCCTCCTGGAATTCTGTAGTCAGCCAGTGAGCAGCCCCCACTCCTTCCTGAGACAAACTTGCCAACTGATAAATGCAGCCTGTATTCCTTATTCTTTCACATGTGACTTACAGCAGCTAATGTTATGCTTGGCCCCATCTTTCTGAATCATCCAGACTATTGCAGTAATGGTTTTTTTTGGTTTGTGGTTGGGGTTTTTTGTTTTGCAGATCACTGATTTTTGAGTCATTCCTACTGATCAGTTACTATCTTGCTGTCTTGCTCAATAGTATTCAGCCACAAATGACCAACTTTCCAATGTTTACTCCTCCTTGTAACTACACATCTCCACCCATGTGGAGGACTGATGGGTTTCCCGTAAAGTCCTAACATCTGCATTGCCAAAAAACAGCAACAACAAACCTCTCTAGAAGCACTGTAGCAGCACCATCTCTTCCTGGCTCAGCCCACCTCATGTAATTTGATTGTAAGAGCTTTAAGTAAAGTCAACATTTAGTAAGTGTCTCTGTAGAGCCTAGCACAAACAGGCCCCTAATGAAGAAAGTCTTTCCCTCTCTGGCTGGGACAAAAACAAGCTTAAGCACACTCTCAGCTCCATCCTGTGTCAGAAAAGCCAGTCTCAATGCACACTGAAATACAGGATTTCCACAACACTGGGCACCAGGAAGATGCATGGCCTGCAATAAGGGAAGTGAGACAGGAGGTTAGGCAGTCACAGTTTTCTTTATATTGTTGTAAACTCAAACCTCTTCTCACATCATCTTTTCAGTTGTTAAATACACAAATATGGGATTGCATTCCCATGCCTGGTTGCCTCAGGGGCAGTATACAAATTATAAATAAGCAAATATATGGATTCCTTGATTTCCAAGGGATTTTTTAAGATCGGCTGCTTAACCCCTAACTACACCAACACTGGCTGGCTAATGAATAAGGTGAGGCAACACCCTTGGCTGGTAAGATTCACAAAGAAAAAAGGAATTTCATCCCAGAGAGGAAAAGGGCTCATGGATCTGGCGTTTTACAATGCAGATTTCCCATCTGGGATACAGTCACGTAGTCTGTGCTTACAGGAATATCTGAACTTTCACATTTTACTGTACTAAAAGGTATGAAATCCAATGGCTTTGCTCAGTGTAAACAAAGGGTCCAGGTGAAACAGGTCCTACCAGGACAGGCACTTTCCCCACACTGTCATAGCTGATGAATGTGAGAACAACCTACCTCCTAGAAGATTTTAGTTTAGCTATAAGGGACACTTCTGTTCCTGCATCACCCAAGTGGTTTGCATTTTAGTAACCTTCACTTCAGTCTCCTGAGTAGGACCAGGCAAAACAGAGCAATATCTTACAAATAATCCCAAAGCACCAACGCCCTGCATACTCTGCACCCCAAGGAATGGCTGTGGCCTGTGGTGACAGACCCATGGAGATTTTTAATGCAAAGAGCCTACATGCCAAGAACAGCTTCAGAGACTTAAGCTGCAGTACCACTGTCTTCCAGCTAGCAAGAGGGGTGAGGATAAACACAGCATCCACGACTGCTGCATGTGGCACTTGCCCTGTGATCCACAAAGTAAAATACCAAATGCATTCCCTTGCTCATATCAACCTTCACATTACTTTGGGGAATTCAGGCTTACTCAGAAATCCGATACAGCGGAGCCAGACCACACTAGAGCCACAGCACCTCCCCCCAGATGAATCCAGGATAGTTATATAGGTGATAAATTCTACTCTCATTGAGAGAGCAGCAGGGCTTGGGGACCCATCATTTGTGTACTTGCCCCCACAGAGGCCCTTAGCCTAGCTAGCTGAAAAAATACAGTGTTTATGGAGTGTATTTAACAGCTGAGCCACTTCTCTATTGTACAAAACAATGCTAATAGTTCTCCCACCTTTGCCTAATTATTTTCTTCCTCTTTCCTGCTTTCTTTTTGTTTTGATTCCTTCCCCTGTCTCTGTCTGCTTCAGCTCGATGGGACTTGATTTCTTCTTTGCCCCATGACTCTGCGTTCAATACCATCTTCTCGGATGTTCTACACCAGTAGCACTGGGCACCTCTGTCCCCCTGAACTGATGGGCTTCATACTCCCCACAAAAGCATATCCCAGTAGTATTAGACGTGTTCAGAACAGCAGACAACTCCTGATTACTGTTAGATCCTTATTGTTTCATACAGGAAGAGCCTGTTTACAGCCTGGAGCTTGCAAGGAATTTGAAATGCCTTCTCCTTCCACTTGGAGGTCAAGCAGCTGAAGAGAGCAGGAATCCTGCCTCCTCTCACAAATATCTTGGCATTCCAGATATCAGCCTTACCTTTAGATCCTACAGCCCAGCAAATGTGCTATCATATATCCCAGTGTTTACCCAGCCTATGCAATCTGATAGGCCACCTATACTGAAGGGGGTGATTTACATCTAAGAAGGGATGGGAGGTGACCTTCCACACAGCCATGATATATTTTTGGAAGGGCAAGGCAAAGTCAGAAGGTCTTACTAAACTCTTTGATCATTTAAGCTTCTGGTTACCAAATAACCACCAGTATCCTTTCCATAAATGCATTTATTCTTGGCTGCACAAATTCCCATCCCCATTTCTGCAACATTAGTGTCTACTCCTAAGCTACATCTTTCCTCACAGCTACCCCATCATCCCCCAGCAGCTCCAATAACCCATTCCCCAGATGCTGTCCTTTTCCTGGCTGAAAGCATACCATGCATCATGCTTGCTGCACCCTTCTCTCACCTTCTACAACATCCCAATCACTCGACATGAGCAGCCAGTAGGACACACTTTGAGAACTGCCACTTCTAAGACCTCCACACAAAAAGCAAGAGAATCTACTTAATTCATGGATTTCTCATAGCTTCTCTCATTCCCCTGACAGTTGTACAGCTGTTACACTCACATCTGCTGCTGCTAACTAGACTCGTTTTTAGCAAAGCACAGCAGGAGCTAAAGAAACCTAATTCTGGTAACATTATAATACCAGAAGTACTCCCCCACTTTCATTAACTTCATGCTCTGCTTTTTATTTTCTCTATTTCCCTTTTTCTTCTCCCCCTCCCTTTTTTGCTGGCATGGTGAACTGTTTCACCAGGTCAGCAGCAAACAGGAGCAGCTCAGCTGATAGCTCACATCCCTTCACTGCTGCACAAAGACTGGAGGTGGTTGGCACTAGGTGCCTCAGAAGAGCACCAGAAAATACCAGCACCCTTAGGGGATGCCACATCAGATATCCATGGAAAAACAGTGGCTGAGGGTATGACTTCATAAGGACATGGATATCTCACACCGATCTGTAGCACGTGTATCCATCTGAAAATGGGACTCTCCACCTCGCTGTCTTTCCTGGTCTATGTACAAAATGCAGTGGGGTTTTCATAAAGCACTCCAGGAAAAAAAAAAAAAAATTATAGTAAGTCAGGCTGGTGGTGGTGATGTGGCCCAGTAGGTCACTAATTAGGACATTTCACTAGAACATGGGGAAAAAAGAAGAAAAAAATGAAGTTCAACGCTTTCTCCATTTGACCTCACATGTCTTGGACAGAAGGCTCTACCCTTCAGGTTGGAGCACATTCTGAATGAAATTCACTCAGATCTGACAAGGAAGCTGTTTAAAATTTCAGAGAAAATCCTGTATGAGATCTAGCCCAGACAGAGGGAGAGGCAGAGGGATCCCAGTGGACTGAAGCAAGAACTAGATACCATCCTCAGGCTGTTACAAAATACAGACTTTAAGGATATTATTGACAGAGACTAGAGACTTCGAGGGCAAGGTGGCACCAGCAGCATTGGAAATCTAAGTACTGCTCTCTCAAAGGACTAGCAGTAGGTGCCAGGTGGCACACAAAGACCTTAGTATTACCTTTGCTAACTCCTAGGTGGGCAGACAATCAGTATTCATGTCAAGGGGAATTACTTATTCACTGTTTTCAAGGTGTTGTGGTCTCAATCCTGCCTAGTATGAGCAGAGTCCAAAAAAAATTCAAAAAGACCAACAATGTTGAAGTTCACTATAATAAATTTTGAAAGCTTGGAAAAGAGGCATAAAGGAGCTTTTCAAACAGCCAGTGTAGACAAAAAGTCAGGTTTCAGAGGAAAAAAATGGTGAGATTTTATGGGTTCATATGCAAGACAGAGCTTAGAAACAGTAAAAGGTGTGGGAATCTGAATGTCACTGTCAGGGAGAAGAGCAAAAGTTCTGGGGGTGATGAAGCATGGTGGTCTTGGGAAAAGGCCCAGGTTTCCCACACAGAGTTCCAGATGTTGGCGGGGGATGATAGAAGACTGGAGAAATGGTGAGACACTGAAACAAGGAGACATTAGTACAAGATGTTGGGCAGAAACAGAAGAAAGCAGAAGAGAAGAATAGTTCAAAAGCACGGAAAAGATCAAAGTTGGTGGGAGAAAAAATAAGAGACTCCTAAAGGTGACTGGGGCAACACTAGATCTTCCTGTGAGAAAAGCTTTGGGACTATGATTTGGAAAATAAACTTTGAGGTATCTCAGCAAGTATTGGAGAACAAGAACTTGGCAAAGTTCCCGTGAATACAGGGAATATGGAAAGGAGCTTCTTCCATTCTGCTAGTCTGCAGCATGTGGAAGTGGTTACAGGGATGATTCCAAGAGTAGTGCTATATAAGAGACCTGGGATAATAGCATTCAATGAATAACATAGCACAGAGTAGAGCTGTAGCCAAAGAAGAAAAAAAATATGCTGAGAGCTGCTTAAGCCTATTTTCTGAATAGGATGTAACAGTAAAACAGCAAGTCAAATTGAAACCTTTCATTGATTTCACGGCAAGTTTCTGTTGTTAATGATAATTCCTTCCTCTAAAGGAAAGTTTGTTTCACTTTTAATCATTTAGAATATTTGGACCAGTAAAGGTGAAGTCAAAACTTCAGTCATGAAAAAAAGTGAAGGACTTTGACCCCAGCTTCTGTGGTAAAAACTTTAGAAATTTTTCTCCAGCAAGGAACTCTGACATCATGAATTTTTCTCTCCAATTCAAGAAGAAGGACACTAACTTTAAGGCCCTTTTAAAATAAATTGAAAAAAAATAAAATAAAGGAAAAGAAAAATAAAGCATTCTTAAACATCTAAATTTCACACTCAGAGGAAAATTCTTCTTTCCAGCCAGCCAGGTTTCATTGTTCTCCTGCAGTGGCAAGATACTGTACACCAGTTACAGGTTTCAAAAATTACATACCTGATCAGTAGATGCTCAGGGTTTTATACTCAGGGCCCCTTAGTTCAAACCCATCAAGAGAACTCTCCCATGTGTATTCCTGCAAGTTGCTCACCTGTAAAAAAAAAAAAATTAATTAAAACTACCTTTAAAAGTTGCTGCGGGCCCAAAGATAGGCCTACCCCAGAGGTAAGGTAGCAATAACATTTTGGAAAATAATACCCTTTTTTAGTGATAATTAAAGTTTCTACCAGAACTACTTAGGTGCTTAATGCCCCGAGAGAAAAATGTTATTACTGGGAAAGAAGGGAAAAAAAAGACTAAAAAAACAAACAAAAACAAACAAACAAAAAACCCCTGGGCATTCTTTCCCTACTCTATTGTTTATAGCTCTGAGAGCTAACACCCTGCAATCACTTCACATGGCTTACGCTTCCAGCTCTGCTGGGTATGGGGAAGTCACAGCGAGCCCAACTTCTGCAAACCCAAATTCTAACCTAAGATTCACGTGCTGCCGTGCCAGTCCCCTCGGATACACCTTGGAGGTCATCCCGCCCTCGCCTTGTCCCAGGTTAGGATGTTCCTTTGTTACCTTGCTCTGCCCTGGAGCCCCGGGCTGGTCGCTGGCAGTTCAGGCTCCCATGCTCTGCAAGGTTTCTGCAGGGCTGCTCAGCAGATCGCCCCGGCCATGGCATTTTATCAGCGCCGCGCGAGGTGAGCGCAGACGCGATAAGGAAGCGCTAAAAGTCAACGAGGTGCCACTGACAAGGACTGAAGCCGGGCTCACGCTTCCCCACGGGCCTCGTGTGTGGTGACACTGAGCAGCCCAGGCTCCTTCTCACCAGCTGCTGCCTTGGAAGGAGGCACCTTTCACCCTCTCCTCTCGGTACACAGCCTCCTGTCCATCCATCCATCCATCTCATCTCCACTGGAAGCTGTCACAGCACCAGCCCTGCAGGGAACAAATTTTTTCTTACAAAACGCCCACGGGTTCCTTAGTGAGCATTTAAGAGATTTTTCATTGCTCAAACACGCTGATGGACCTGTACCCTGGTTGCTTCATGCCTGCCCACCATTCCCTCCCCGAGAGGGAAGATCTGCTGCCTGGAGTGACTTGCTTTCCCAGGCAAGCACTCACACATGCCTGGAGCAGAGCCCCCAGCAGCATGCCTAGCATACACCCCACAGAGATTAGCCCCCTGCTTAGGCAAGCCCCAAGGCCTGGGAAACCTGATGTGACTAACAGCTTGATTAGGACTTAAGTCTTTTTCCACCAGATTTTCAGGGGAAGGTGAAGAAGAGCATAAGAAATTTATTTCTGTTGTGCAGCCCCTGAGCTGAGTCCCACACAAGAAGAGGAGGCTTAACCGTATCACACAGGGCAATAAATGTTGTTAGAGCAAAAACATCCTGCATCCATCCTTGCCATGATGACCATTAACTCCATATGGCAACAGCAGAGACAGCCTAACTGGCCACAGACTGATCAGAGTGTTTCAAAACAACCTGAAATTTGGGAATTTGGACCCACACATGTACCAAGGATGCCCCCACTGCCTGGGCTACCACAGCTGAGGCCCAGTAGCTCAAGCAACACTGCTCTAGAGAGCAACCAACTCACCACAGCACTGCCACCAGGCTCTGACCCACAGCAAACACCCACAACCTCTGCAATGAGCTAAAGGACTCCCTTATATTACCATGAACCAGGTGTGCTTGGCTTAGCTGCTCCCTTTCCCAGCTGGTGCCAATGAAGCCCTGATGAGCAGCCTCAGCACACACACCCAGGTCTGAAATGTTCAGTTCACCTCCAGGGAGTCCCCACCTGAGCAAGGCTGAGCTGCACTGAGTGTTTAACCAGCCCAACTGTGTGATCCTCTGGCACCCTGAATTTACATTCATAGAGAGAAGAGAGAGTCACTTTTTCTTGGTGTGTGCTTGCTGGAAAAAACCTCCTGAGATACCCATGCTTTCTGTTTCCTAGTTTTCATAAAGACACCATGGGCAAAAAGAGCCTCTCCCTACTCCCTGAGATCCAATACAAAAACACATCTCACCAATGCACCTCACAGGCAGCAGCAGCACAGGCAGATCCTCCTGCTCACTCTGGGGACAGCAGGCATGTAGGGTTTAGGGGTGAGAGCTTGGTGCTGGGCCAGACCAGCCCTCCCCATGCCATACTATGCTTGTGTTGGCAAGCACCACTTCCCGTGCTGTGAAAAACATATCCAAGGCTCACAGGAGACCTAAACACTCAGGGATATCACTAAAGGGAGATGTTTCTTTCCCAGAAGAAACACATTTCCTATATGGGAACTCTGTCACACACTTACATGTGGATGCTGACCTGTTTATATTTGCACAGGGGAAGAGGCTGTGACAGTATCTGTAATGTGAATTGCTGTAAGGATATCTGTAAGCAACAATCAGGGACTACATGCAGGAAAGGCCTTGCTCAAATATCTTGTAGATGCTATTTCAGCTTAATTTGAAATTATTTCTCCATTGTCTGTAATTTCTATTTCTCCCTCCACCCACACCCCTCTCTCTGGCTCCTGACAGGCATCCTTAGCTCCTGATTCCTCTGTGCCATCAGTCTTCAGGCATTTTAGGCGAGACCCTAGCAAGCTCCTCACGGACCCCATGGATAGTGGCTGAAGGTCTGCTCCCAGCCCCAGACAGGAGCAGCAAGTTCACCAGTCTGGCAGGCTTCCCCCAGCATTTTCACAAGCACTTGCTTACCTTGTTTGAGCTTCAGAGAGTTCAGTTTGGGGTGAAGGGTAGGTCAGCTCTTATCTCATAGCTACACGCGCAAATGTAACCCTTACCAGTTCCCTTTGCAGCTCTAACAGTTCCTGCCCAGCGGCACAGCCAGGACCACGCTCTCCCCCTCTGCTGAGGCCTTTCAGCAGGAAGCAAGCAGGGCCAAAGAGCCATAAAGATGTCCTAGGGACCCCCCAGCCCTGAGGAAAACCCTGAAGGTCTCTGAGCTTTCTCCTCTGCAGCCTTTGGTGCAGGTGAAGGAGCAGAGCCACAGTTCCCCCTGTCCCAGTCCAGGCTGGCGAGAGGAGCCCTGGGGTGATGCTCTGGGATGACAGGAGCAGGATGAAACCCCCAAAGAGGATCCTGAAAATCCCTGAGAGATTCAGCGATTTCAAAAAGCTTCGCCGGCCCCCTTCTCCTTCTGGAAAAAGTTTTTAGTGCAGCTGAGGTGGGTTCAAGAGTTTGAGCCACTGGATCTTGCAGTTTGTTTAAGCAAAGATCACTTCTGTCAATTTTCCAAATGTCTGTTCACACACAGACTGTCTTAGCATCCTGCCAGGGCTCCAAACATTCATCTATGGAGAAATTTTCTGGAAACCTGTGCCTGCATTTAAGACCAATCTCATAAATATGAGCCCACATGGAAATGTGGGTGTGAAAGCGTGCATTCTCTAAAGCCTTGCAGATGTGTGTGATTTAGGGTGCCCTGCTCAGACCACAGCCACCTTGTGCTGACCATAGCACAATCACACTCAGCTCCAAGTCCAAACTAGCAAATCGTATCCATATCCCTCACTGCTGGAGGCCACCACCGGACAAAGACAGCAAAACTGAGTGGGGGTGGTGTGGGAAGGAACGGTGGAGCAGGCAGAGACACTTGGTCCCATGTGTTTTCTTTCCTTAAAGATAAAAATTTACCCTAGTCAAATGAGAAATCAGGAACAATGTAGGAATTTTAAAGAAGCCCGAGCTGCCACCTGACTCAGCGTCTAGGCAGGATATCGATTAGCGAGGCCATTCTTTACTACTCTGCTATTGTTCAAGACCGGCCTCCCTCATGACAGCAACAGGCGTGGGAACACAGCAGCTTTGGTGTTAAAAAGTGCTTTTATCACTGAGCTGAGGAGAGGGGTCTCTGGGAACCAGAGATGGTTGTGTCTGATAGCCAAGGGAATGCATTCAAAACAAGAACCTTATTCTGGGATCTCTGAGGTCCTGAGGCACACCAACACCATGCGGCACATCCCCCATCCACCATTTCCACCGAACTGTATCCAGGTTCTGGTGAGTTCAGAGAGGTGCAGGAAGAAAACACCTCTGCCTGCTAAAAATTCTCAGCTTTCTCCGTGAGCTCCAGGAGCTGCCATGATGGCTGCTCCTACCAGACCTTGTTTTTAAACAAGCCAGGTGGGGTTCTGTAACTCATGTGGCACAGCACAGAGAACAGGCCCCCCACCAATGTCCTTATCCCTCCTCCTGAGCAGGTTTTTTGCCAGTTGTTTGCAGGTTTGTTTTGCAGGATGGGCTCCAGCCTGCACTAGCTACCACAATGATGTCAGTAGGTGAGGGCGTCTCCTCCTTGCTCAATAGACCAAACGACTGTAGGGTGTTACGCATCACTGCCACTTCAATTACCCGGGTGCCTGCAGCCGACCAACAAGCCAACACAAGTCCCTACCAAGTGAACTGACAGACACTGACACAGCTTCCTGGTAGCTCCAGGCAGGAATAAAGAAAATCTTCAGTTTCCTGGTAATTCTCAGTGCATTAAAAAGCAACACGCTTCAGTACGTGGACACTTCTGATTTGGCTGAACAGAGGACAAACAGTGACCAAGAACCTGGTTTTCAGCCAGCCAAAATATTTC
This sequence comes from Corvus kubaryi, assembly GCF_017639235.1. Classification (NCBI taxonomy): domain Eukaryota; kingdom Metazoa; phylum Chordata; class Aves; order Passeriformes; family Corvidae; genus Corvus; species Corvus kubaryi. The sequence goes on from NW_024581130.1 coordinate 6,756,981, forward strand.
TGGCCATCCATGGAGCCGTACAGTTGGCTCCTGATTTTATATTCTTTGTAGGTTTGTTCTTCATTTGCAAAAAAATCTCATCTGTAACCACCTCATATATACACATGGTGGTCTTTATTTTCACCTACCCTGAAGATAAAATTAAAAAATGGAAGTCCTTCAGGTGCTGACTGGACAAACATCAATATATGAATTCACTTCAAAGACACCCCAAATGAAAGAGCAGAGTGCACTAGGGAGTGGATCTCCAGACACAGCACGTGTTCTCTGTAGACACCAGATATTTATTCCAGCATCTAGAAATGCTCTGTAGCATTGATTCCTGTGTCTGTGTAAGAATGCACAGTTTGGTAATAGTGTGACTGCACCAACTTTTTTCTGCAGGCTTTCACGCTCCACTTTCATTCTTTCCACGAATTTTTCACCTTCCCAAAGTTGAAAAGCAGTCAAGAATCAGCCAAGATTCTCCTCCTCCAATCTGTGACAAGTGGACAACCAAGCTAAACTTAGATGCTTAATAGCTGTTGGCTTCCCTTCTACAAAAAGCGACGTTAGTGCACAAATACTGTTTTTCAAAGATGATGGACATGTTGTCTCAGGACTGACTGCCTCCCTGCCAGCTTGTACTCAGTGCCTGGCACAGAGAAAGCCACGCACAGACTGGGAATTCTGAGGCTCCGAGCTTGGCTCACTGTGCCCATGGAGACACCACAGACACAAAAGGCTGGAGCCATTTGGCTCTGCAAAAATCAACCCTACTGACCTGCACATAAGTCCAGAGCTACACCAAGTAGCTACTGCATCAGCTCATCAGTTTAGCAAAGGTGTTGATTATGTCCTTATTCACTTACTTGGGCAGCCAGAAGTTGAGGAATCCGTCACCTTATCCACTACCAAAAAAGCAGTCCAATAAATGCAGCAGGTTGCAATTTAGGGGATTTAATTTTCCCTCTCTCCCTGAGCTCAGTGGTGTGGTCATACTTTCATTGTTTACTTTGTGACCTTCCTCTTCCAAACCTAGTGTTCTCTCAGACAGTGAAGGTCCATCTAAAACTCACAAACTAATAGGACCAAGGCACAGGTTCCAGTCTGATCCCACTATCATCAGTACTGTTGAACAGTCAGCATGCTCCCTGACAATTTATTCACAGGCCAGTGATGCTCTCCCAGGATGATTCAGGAGGGATAACAGCTCCCACAAGACAGCATGGACAAAAGCACCCTGCTTGGGGTCTGAGGGAGGAAGGGAGGCAGAGGAGAGCCAAATGGACATGAGCTGTGCCATGTCATTTGTTCTCAAGGTGAGCAAAGCAGTCTCTCATCAATATTAAGACATCGCCTTTCACCTCCAGCAACAAGCCCCATGTCTGGGAAATCTGGCCTCTCTTGTCATGGAGCTGCTCACAGGAATGCTTCCTAAAACCTTTTCTGAGAGGAGTTAAGGTCACCCAGTGGCCTGGAGTACTTGAAGATCATTACACTTCCTCTGCCAGTGCAGCAGCTCATATTCCTCCAGGAGTTTCAGCTGCTACCACACTGCTTCAACTCCTGACCATTTTAGATTACTCCATCACAGGAGTCCAGGCTACAGCCCCCACAGGACTCGTGCCATGGTGTCTCAGAGCAGGAGAGATGGCTCTTCAGGACAGCCTCAGAAATCCCCTGGCACACGAAAAGAAAGATGTCAATCTATGAGGCACTTCAATAATTGTTCCCTAAATGGAACAGGAACTCGGAGGCAAGAATAGTCCCTGTGAAACCTGGGGACAAAGCATCCTCTGCCAAAGGAGTCTCAATCACAGAACAATGTTCCAGGGAAAGCAAACAAATCAGAATGCCTGTATCCATTTTTCAGGACTCCTTCTTACTGAGAAAAGCCGGCCATGAAAAAAAGTGGATACACTTACTCCTAACCAGGAAAACCCAAGCAACCAAAACAAAAAAAAAGCCACTCTGACAGATCTGCACCTAGAAAAGTAAATAAAATGTGTGTTAAAACATAGAAGAAACCTTCTCAATGAGCAATTTAACCCCCCAAATTAGGAATGTTATTGATGCCATGGGACATACATGCCCATGTATAACATCACTTACCAGATACATACACAGGTAGGTAGATATATTTGTACTAGTGATGATTTTGGTCATGTTCTTGTCCCTTTTCAGGGTCACTACCATATATTTTAAACAGCATCTGTGCTACAATATGCTTCGGGATATGTTCCTTTATTATTTTTTTCTGTGTTAGACTGGCAAACTACTTCATTAATTTCCTTCTTTTTACTTATTCATGATCTGTAACAAAGCTTCCTTCTCAAACCAAGGCCACTTGGCCCCCTTAACAGCCTGATATAAGGATTTTTTGAAAAATAACATAAATAATTTCTCAGTTTACTACTTTTCTCGCAATGCTGAATAAATTCTGTACATTGATAAGATTTACCTGTATAGAAGATGCTGCATTGACCTCGACCTGCTGCAGACCATCTGCTCCCAATAATTTATAATCACAGCAAAATTCAGGTGGGAAGGGACATCAAGAGACTTGAACTTCTTGCTATTTCATTTTATCAGCTGAGACCAGCCTTCCTTTTTGACACCAGTTCTTCCAGCAGTCCATCTTTATTACCAGACAGACTAGGAGTCTAACCTGGATGGTGGCAAAGCTGAGGAGGGGTACAGCTCAGAGGACAAACTGTTTTCAGACAGAGCTGCTTGGAGGCTGCTCTGTGTAATACAAGAAGCCTCAAACAGGTCCAGAACTCTGACAGCTTTAAGATGACTTCAGGTACAGAAGTGATGGGTCTTCTCTGCTGGGTCTCCATTTTCCTTCACTGCACCTCACAACCCAGTCCAGAATGAATTTCTGTGTATCACCCACACTGACTATGTCACCATAGTCACCAGAGTTCTGCTCCAACAACTGGAAATGCTGCAGGGCATTTCTGACCATCACCAGCTGGGTTCAGCCACTTGGACAGGAGGTAAGAGCAGAAGGCTAAAGGAAGCAGAAGGCCCAGAAATTTCCATCTTTGGAGCACTCCGACCATTGCCAAGGCCAGATAATATTAATGTTGGCATCACATTAAGTTTCTTCATCTCCATCTTCTTTTTTTTCATATCTGAACCATCTCACAGCTTTGTTGTGCTTGGAAACAAAATGTGAGCTCCCATGCAGGTCAGCACAGAGCAGATTGCCTGCACAAAGCAGGCCAGATACCAGTCCACAGATCACCACTCAGCTCTGCATGGATTCCTCTAAGCCTGGTCTATTTGCTTACACAGCTGCGGGCTCCTAGTTCACATCACTTTGGTAGCTGAAAGATAATTTTGTGCCATTCCTGTGATGGAGTTTTCACATGGGTCCACTTTTCAGGGTGGAGAATAATACTTTTTAACTATATGAAGTGGTTTATCAAAATATCTTTTTTAATGCAAGAGTGATCAGAGTTCTGAGAGGAGAAAGAAATGGAAAGGATTGGTCAGGTGGAAGGTAAAGTTGTGTGACCTGGATTAGAAAGAATTTGACTGGAAGACTGGCTTGGTTTTGTTCAGACCTACCAGATAGAAATGGGAGAAGAACTTCTCTCAAAAGTATTTGGGATAGGGCTGTAGGGAGTGCTAGAGAAAGCATCTCATGGGGCCAGCACAGACAGCCACAAGAGCTCCAGGAGAAACATTTAAGTCAGGTTTAGATTCACCCTAGATTGTGGTACATCGAGAGTTCTCCAGCTCTTAGGAATCTGATGGCATTAAGGCATCAGCAGCTACTCTCAAGGCAGCATTTCTCATGTTTTCCAAACAATTTGGGAACTGCAAATCGTTGCAGATTTCTCAGCTCAATAATTGTGGTGTTGCCTCAGCATTTTTCTATCAGGATACTTCAAAGCCCTTTAGATTCTCTCCCCAAATGCAGGCATCCATCCTCCTCCAAGAAATCCCAGACCTTAGTGATTATTACCAATAAAGTTATTGATGTTGGAAATGCTGATACAGGAAGATGAGGCTATTTAGGAACGTTTCACCAGATGCTGTTGAGCGATACCTGCATCATTTCATGCAGCACATCGCAAAACCTCTTCCTTCCCTGCTGTGTTAAATTGTTACTTTCCCTGAGGGACAAACATGGCTCTTCACAAATCTGGCCTGAGAGGAAAGTGGGGGAAGAGTGTGGGAATAGCAGACAACATCAAGGATTCCCATTTCCCTATTCTCTGCTTCTTGTGAGCAATCTTGCGTGGCTTTTAACCACTGCCACTCGTTTTCTGAAGCGCTCTTTCAGTGGCCACATCCTGTGCTGTCTCTGGTTTGGTGACAACACTCCTAAATACTGAGAGCATTGTCAGAAAAATCAGTCTTGGGCTCCTCTTGGGCTGAAAGAACCAATTTACTGCTCTCCTTCCACAGGCATAGGATAATTATAGGAAGCCCCTTTGCCATATCACATGGGTATCACATGCAAAAACCATCTACCCTACTAATGTGCACTGCTTAGGCATCTCTGTTTCTCACACACAGAAAGATGAAACTCATCACTCCCAACCAGGAAAAAAATTGCTTATTATTTTGATAGCTATTTTTTCATATCCCAGTTGAACCTGAGGGGTAGTTTTTAAGGAAAATAAATTTAACATTTCACAACAAGAAGCCAAACAAAACTGCAAGATTCAGAGCAAAACCAATTACTTTATAGCTACTTCAGCCTGTTTCAATCAAGTTTAAATATCTTTTTTCACCAGTTCAAGGAAAACTACAAATATCAGCAAACAAACACAGTCCTGTCTGACATCACTTACTGGTTAGATTTTATCCCCAGGTTTCTGCATGAGCTCATACAGGAGTCTCTGCACAGTGCAAGCCCATATTGGCATCACCTGTCAATCACCAAATCAGAGAGATGAAAAACATTAACCCACAAACAAAACATTTCAGTACAGGTAGCAATTTGGGGAGTTTTCTGTTAGGTGTCCTATGGTCCTACTTCATCTTTGTCTCCACTTAGCATTAAAAACAAGGAGCTCCAGCATGCAAAGGACCCAGCGAGAATGCAGTGCCTGGATTTATGTGGAGCAGGGCATTGCACTATGTATGAGCACCAGGAGAGAATTCAAATTAAAATAAATGGGAAGCTAAGTGAGGAAACCTCTACGTTAGGCCACTGGCAGGACTTCAGTCCTCAGAGAACTCCCTAGCCTCCTCCCCACTCCCTGTAGCTTTAAACATGACCTTGTGGCCACCTGGAGAGCCAGCAGGGCTCCCTTCGTGGCTGTGGGGAGAAGCCAGGGCACCACTTCCTTGCCTTTGTGGCTGCAGGTGACTCATGCATACACCTGTTTCCTCTGTAGCCTCTCACCTCTCTGGGCAGGGGGGGCTGGTAGAAAGTCAGACAGGGTTTTACCAGGAAACCCAGGTGTCCAGAAAAACAATTAAGGAGATTTGAATTGACCAAATCCTTCACCATTCCAGAAAGCAAACCTGGGTAAAAATCTTTTCCAAGCTTCCCTCTGATAAATCCTCGGGACACCATGTGCCTGATGCATCCCTGTGGGAGGATTTGCCTTCATGCAGCCACACAGAAGTGCAGCATGAAGGAGCAGGCCTGCCTGCTTTTCTCACAGTGCTCATGGCACACTTTGGAAAAGGGAAGCCCTTTGAAAGGCACTTTCCCTGCCCCACAGCACTGCTGGGCTTGTGAGCTCTTGCACACGCATGGATAGTTGGTCTTCTAGTGTAAAATGCACCCTTCTAATCTGCTTGAGTCCTCCTGCCCTGAAGCAGTGTCCTCCTGCCCCCTCCATTTGCTGTGATTTACTCTATAGAACGCTTCAGAATCCAGCCAACACACATCACAAAACTGCTGGGAAGAACCATTACTCATGGATTTCTGCAATTAATCAAGCTCTTAATTTTACCCAGGACGTCATGCCTTGAGATTCTTTCAGACCATCACAAAAGAGAAAAAGCTGGCTGGGAGCAATAAGTACCATCTGAGAAGCCTCCCATAACTCAGGCTGTTTGCTTTTCAGTTTCACTCACCATCATCCAAGCACGTGTCTCTTTTCCCTCAAATCCTTTCAACTGTTTCTTCCTCTGAAGTTGACTTCCAGGGAAAGCTCTAGAGATTTTTTTCCTTCAGAGCAGATGCAAGTCCTGATTTCTCTTCCCTCTGTGGAGAATGTATAGAGCAGGCTGAGGTCCTTCTACCCTCCAGCTTGCTTTAGGAAGAGACATGTGCCTGTGATTCTTTCCACCTTGCCAGACTTTTCCTAAAGCCTCAAGATTTAGAGCTGGGATCTTGCAGCAGCACAATTCCTTAACTCCAGGATGGGAGAGCACATCCCAGGAACTCAGTGCCAGCACTGGCACCACATGGCTGCATGTCACAGCCTTCTGGGGCAAGAAGTCCCCCAGCATCCATGCGTCCAGCAGGGTAGGAACCATTGTCATTCCAGAAATTTCTGAGAAACCATGCTGGGTCCTGGAAGAAAAAAACCAGGAGTTTCAACAAATACAGCATTTTCCAGTCCATGACATTTGCACACAGAGGGGCCTTACCCACACAGATGGCCCCAAGCTGTAACTATATCAAGTTACTCACATGACCAAGTCTTTGCAGGATCTCAGCCTCAGGGGCTACCAAGAGCCCGGCAGTCCTGAGAGACTGACAAAAAGATTCTCACATCTCACATTCAGGATTGACACACTACTTACTAGAACAAAGCACAGATTAAGTGATGCCAGCCCAGATGACAGAGATCCCAAATAAGTGCAAGGAAAATATTTTTCTGCTGCCAGAGCACCATCATGCGATTTGCACGTGCCATCTCTTCCTGCAGAGGCTATGGAGAAGTATATCCACTATCTGCTGTCTGCCTCGGAATTCCCCCAGGAAAGCCGGCCTGGCTGGCAGTGTAGGGTGCCTAACTTCCAGACTATTAAATTACACTGCAATCAATGCAACTCAAGAATGTACTTAATTTTAAGTAAACACTTACAAACTGTAATGAGCTAGGATGCTGCATTGCTCGGTGCCCTCCTTTGGCTGATTTGTTTACCAAGGCAGTATCTCAGAGGGACAGAAATTACAGAAACCTTCTAAAAGCTGCAAGGATACCTCAAATAAATGGAGGACTGTTGCATTTACATTAAAATTACCAAGTTTTTAAGACCCAGTTTCTTAGGCCCTTCCAGAGATAATGCACACAATTTGACTCTTTTAGAAACACCTAACCTGGATAAATTAAAAGGAACCTCTAAACCAAGATCTTCTATCACTTGCGAATACAAGATGCATCATTGCCCCAGGCCTCAGAGAAAACTGCAGCTTCGCATTCCCACTTTTATTTAAGCTAATGAGGAGAAGAAGGAAGAGAATTTTTGAGGTAGGTTCTTCTTCCTTTTATCTGAAAAGTGGTTATTGAGCTGTGCAAAGCCTGTGTGCATAGCTCTGCGAGCTCAGTACCTCAGCGTCTGAGTTCCTCGAGACTGCACCACTGAAAGGAGAGGTGAGTTCTTCCTATATCCTCCCTGGAAGCTGGTCAAACACTCAGTTAGCAGAGGGCCCTCTGAAAAAGGGATATGGCTTTGCATTGGGTAAAGTTTGCAAATGCTTCTCAGTTACCTGTTTTATTCTCTTCTCATTTCGTTGCAAACAATGCAGCTCCTCAGGAAGGCTCAGGCTCACAGACACTTTGTGCTCGTGACTGATGGTTTGGCTGCCCATTCTTCTCACCAGCCGCATGCCAACATGCATTCAGTGACTTCATGGTGTGGCTGCTTTGGGGGAGCTGGATGGGGAAGCGGACTGCAGCTGCTTCTGAAGGATATAAATACTTTTTGCAGTCGAGGGGCTCCAGCAACAGGGTCAACAGGGTCAGGGACACCTGGGCTCTATTCCTGGCTCTTCTGCAGACCTGCTGCATTGTTTCGCTCCTTTCAGTAGCTCTAAATGAAGACCTTTTCCTGCCAAATTTGTTTTCTTAGGTGTGAGGCTTCCACTTGAAAATTTGAGCCACAGTAAGGAATTTGGGGTGATGGGACTGGCCTGTGATTGCAAGCCCAGGTATTCATTTGATAACAAATCGCACAAAAGCCATTGCTCTGGTGAACACCACAAATGGCTCACAGGCCAACCTTACTCACACCATTTACCAGTTAGCCATCTGCTCCCTTCAGATATTATTTTATGGCTTTCCTTTGTTTTCACTAAGGCCCAAAAAGGAATGAAATTGTGGGTCCTGTAGCTAGCCCTTTTAAATAAATAGTTCTGCCATCATGCTAATAAGTTTGACAAGTTGGTCACAGGCCCTGGGCAGGAAGCTAATAAACTTCAAGTTGCTTTTCTATTGTTTTCCTAAAACAATTTGACTTCCTTTCTGATAGCCTCAAATTCCTTCAATAAAAATAGAGTAGCTGGGAGCCAGAGGAAGAGCTGAACCTGAGCCAAGTTGTGCTTACAATGCCGTCTGCGTAAGATCACATTTTATCCTGATCCACGAAGACCCTTTAAAAGAATAGCAGGCAGACAGCTGCCAGTGCATGTCAGGAACAGCTCAGGAGCAAGTTTCTCCCAGCACTGGTCCTCCAGGCTGGAGGGGATCTCCAGCCAGTGAGACAGTGTCAGACCACAGGGTGAGCTCCTGGGAGCTGACTGGGGTTTGCTCACCCTGCCCGGAGTGTCCTCCCTCAGACACTTCAGGATCTCTTCTGGGAGCCGAACACTGGCAGAGTGGTGGGCTCCAGCAAGACCAAAGGGCTCTGCTAAAGCTCACCCCACCCTTCAGTCAACTTTACCTGTTCCTCTCTCTACCTGTGCAGGCTCAGCAAAAAGAGGTAAAGGTCTGTTCTTTCTTTTCTTCTTTGGGAAACATAGCTATGTATTTACGTATACACACATATTTCTGTCAAGCAGCAATCCAGCTAGCTGGAAGTTTGCAGGACAAGATGAATGTCTGGTGGCTAGATAGATGGGGACTCCTTGCTTTAAAATGACTTGCTGATCCTTTAGACAAATCCTTTATGCTCTCCATGGTCTGGTTCCTCCACCTGTAAAGCAAGGAGGGTGTTTATAGGAGCTGCAATTTCATTATCATGTGCAAAGCACTTCTCAACTACTCAGAGATGCTGCAGAGTTGAGAGGTGGAAGCAGGAGGGGTGAGAGGGCCCTACTTTGTTTCCAATAACATAAAGCTGACAACCCAGCATTTACTTTGGGATAGATGGCAATTTCTCCTCAGTGAGATGAAAACCTCTTCCAGTTTTTCTTGCTGAAAACTTTACTGGCAAATGAGTCTGGCACACAATGATATTTCACACCTTGCTGTTTCTTGTTTCCTCTTTTCCTCACTCTGTGCTGGTATGGTACTCTGGGCTGGGAAGAGGAAAACATCCATCCATATAGAATAATTTGGGATTTTTTACTAAATAAGAAACTGTGACTATAAAACTGTTCTCATTCGGGGGCCTTTGCTACTCCTCTTCCCTTGGGCCCAGCCTGTCCTTGGGAATTTGCCTCCTGTTGGAGGATGCCTTCAAACTGTCTCCAGAGGTCTAATGTATAACAGAGAACTTCCCTCTCTGGCCTTCTCTTTCAATCATATCCATGCATGGGGATTTGAGATAAAATGTTTCACCAGGAAGGCACCATCCTTTGGTGCTTTAGAGAAGGTACTAGAGGTGTCTGTCCAGCATGGGACATTATGAAGAACCAGAATAAGTGCAGTGCTGTGGCCAGACAGCAGACATGAACTCAAACATCAAATACTGTTGGGTGGTGTTTTTTCCTAGAATTTCCCAGTGCAGTATAACCTGACATCCTCCCCAAGGACAAAGTCCTCGGTAATGGCAGGAATGCACAAGACATTTTCCCTTCAGACAATCTCTTTCAGTTTGCACATCTCAGGAGAGCATCTACCTGCATTTGAAACAGCCTTCCAGCAAAGCCAGATGCTCTGGGAACATCTGTTTTATGTGAAGAAGCTCTTTCCTGTGTGAGCTCTCATCTACACTACTGCATATTTGCAGACTTCTCGATGCATTGTCTTGGCTTGCTCTTTTTGCTTGTTTAAATCCCAGGCACAGAATGAATCCCTCCATTAAATATCCATGGGATCAATGCTGAAAAACTCGTCACACGAACTCTGCTCCAGATTTACCTGGCTTTTGTGTGCAAGGGTGCAGATGTGATAAGGCAATAAGGCAAGTACAGGAAATAGAATGAAAAAGGGACCTCTTGGCTTATCAGATTCAATCCCTTTGAATAATAGGCAAGTACAAAACAAATGGCCTTTTCTAAACTTACTAAACTCTGTCCTAAATCTCATTAGGTTTCCACCCTAACTTGTGCTGCTAAAATGCTGTTCCAGCACCTCCTTCCCTGCCCTGTTGCTTAGAAACCTTCTAATTTCCAACCTAAATTCATTCATGGCCAATTTATATCTATTTATTCTTGTGCCACATTGTCCTTTAGCTTATGTAGCTCTGCTCTCTCCTGAGCACTTACTTTCCCAGCCCCCAATTCCTAAAAGTATTTATAGGCAGCAAATCTCTCCTCTCTTAACCTTTGTTCTGCCAGACTAAGTAACTAAGCTCCCTTATAGTATTCACCCTGCAGGCACATCACACCGTGGTTTAATTACTTCATGTTGCTGCACTAGCATGAAGTTCAGTGCGAAATAATTAATGCTGAAAAGCTCAAACTGGTACCACATCTATTTTCAAATCTGCTCAAATATCTCTGTGCAGTCACTGCTGTGACTGATAAGTAAACACACAGTTGGCTGAGACACCCTCCGTCTCTCTGACCACCCCACTGCCTTCCTCTGCACCTGCTCCAGGCTGAATATCCTCCTTGAATGTGGGGAGGCAGCACTGCACACACTATTTTGGAGAAGTCTCATCCTCTTAGATGACATTACTTCCACTCACTGCAACTGGAAATGCTGCTACATCCTCAAAGTTTGCTTGCCTTTTTCACCCCCACATAGCATCGCTGGTTCCCCCTCCTTTGAACCATGAACTTTCCCCATCTTTCTCCATCTGTCTCTCCTGGGAGATGGAGATTCCTGTTACTCTTCAAGCAACAAGTTCCTAGTGTGCGACTTTGCACTCTCCCACTTAATCTCACCTTGATCACTCCAGTCAGAAAGAGCCTTCAGCTCTTGTAGTGCTGGAATCCACCTCTGCCCTCATGATACCTCCCAGCTTTGTTTCATCAGCAGATTTCATTAGTATTTCTACTTTCTGTGCCAAGGTAATTAACAGAACTATAAAAAAAGATCAGTCCTAAGAGCAATCTTTAAGCAGCCTCACAGATAATTTCCCTTCAGCCTATTAAGGAACCGGTGTATCAGTTCTGTCAGTCTCTTACTCACTTGAGGATTTATTTAATAATCCCTGTCTTCCTCAACTGAATCTTCTACACTAATTTGTTTCTTCTGGGACACCATATCATATGGTTTACTGAACTCCAGGTAGATAAGGTCTGCTATGTTTCTTTTATCTAGGGGGTCAGGAATCATAATCCAAGAAAGCTCTTAACTTTTGATCAAAAGATAGTAAATGTTGTCTTATTTTCCCTTTTCCTCCTGGCTTTGTTTCTGCTTTCCTTCAAAATCCATTGCACAGCATCACAAACTGCTGTGATCTGCGAGCTGCACATGGCAAGCTGTCAGCTGTTCTCCTCATTCCCTCTGTCTGGGGGAGCATTCTCTTCCACTTGCTCTCCTCACTCAAATCAGACAAGTTTTGCATAAGAGGCTCTTGGGAAGGGGAGCCAAAATTCTTTTTCCATGCTTAGGAGTGGTCAAACCAGCTATTTTTCTAGCTGAGGGGTTGGAGAAGCTGCCAGGACACCTCTGTTTTCCCTTGAAGAGGGTGCAGTAGAGAAGGGATGACACATTGAGGGGCTGGCTGAAGTGTCCATACAACATCTCTACACACCCTTCTGTCTTTTGCCTCCCCGTCTGCCTTCTACCATTTCCCTTCTGTGCAACAAAATCCAGACAGTTACCACCAGCACCAAAACAAAAAGAGCTCATAGCAGGTACGTCTCGTGCACCATGCACGTGTTGGACAGAAACCTTCTCTCCTCCCTCATACATTCAGCAGAACCAGACTGTATCTGCTGGATTCAGGATTACCTCTGCATGCCACTCAGGAGCAACACTTGGACAGGAAACACAAAGGAGTGAGGAGGGAGAATCAGACCTGATCACCCTCAGTGTACAGCAAAGTGTCAGCCACGCAGGGAGGTGAGTGCATTTCCAACAGCTCTCTCACAGGACCTGTCTCTCTACAGCATGTGAAAAACACTTGACAAGCCTTATCCCTAGCCTATCCCAAAGCCATCTGTGAGCTAGACCTGTATTATTAACACCTTTTTTTTGGACACTTCTATGATGAATTCCTTGACAATCTCACTGGCATAAAATCAACATGACTTTACATAATAATGCTTCATGGAAATTACTCCAGAAAGACCAAAAAAAAATGGAATAATATTCTCCTTCCCATGAATTTCCATTGCAGATACACAACTGCCACACAGGAGAGGGAGAAACAACCCCAGAAACATTTCTATTTTCCTTAAGCCCACAGAAGGGCTTTGAATAAAGTTAGAAATGAAGCAGCAAATGCCTATAGGTTTCTCCATGCCAGGAGGTTACTGAGCTGCTGTGGGAATTTACTGTGCACTCTATGCCCTGCATCCTGCACTAACCATCAGTGAGGATACAGCCCTCCTGGAAAAGAGTTGCACTCCTAACTTCAGAGTGAGAGTGTCCACATAGGACATGCTTCCAGAGGTTGCCTCTGCACGGAACTGTTGCTTTGTAGACTGGCTTTCAATCTCGTGACTAAAGGGGGTATTAAATTAGTGAGAGAAGTTATTGGAAGAGTTGCCAGCACTGTGTTTTAGTCCCTGGACTGCTTTTGTTTCCTGATGTGCATTTGCTGATGCATAGAGACCACCAGGCACTGTTCTGGATGGGAGATATCTAGCCTGGGAAGGATTGCTAGAGGGATAACCACCAAAGCTTGTGTGCAGCAAGTCAGTTCTCAGGTCAGCAGAGTCTTCCGCGCAAATCTCGCTCTCCTGCTGCCGGTTCTTTGAGACCTTCACCAAAGCCAGAAGGCATCTCTGATTCTGCCTCCTTGCTGGGCCATTCCTGATGTGGAATCAGAGGCTCAGCTTGACACATACATGAAATACAAGACCTTCAGACACTTGATATGTCACAAATATTTTTAAGAGAGCCCCAAATGCTCAAGCATCTGACTGTGTGTGTGGGGAGGTGGTGGTAGGGTGGTGTGACAAAAAGCACCTCTCTTGACAGGCAGATTATTCTCTATTTATCAGTAAGGGACATGTAAAAAGTCCCTGGGAAGCATTTGGTGCCCTTTAGGACAAGGCTGCAGCTGTGCTGGGCCCCCGGTCGAAGCCAGCAGAGCAAGCTCTGTGTGATTTGAAGAGGTGGAAGACCCTTCTCCACATGAACTCTGCTTTGCCAGATTAAGCTTGAAGGAGTCAGAAATATGCCCTTTGTTGGTTGAATTGTCCTTCTTCTTGCACAGAAAAAGCTTTCCAGGGCCAGGCTGGAGTAACTGTGGGGCAAGCCTGTCTCTTTTGGTTTGGGGAAGGCTTAGACCATAGAATGATCTCTGTGGGAAGATGTGCAAAGGAACAGTGGCAGCAGCGACTGGAAGGGACTGCACGAAGCCAGCAGCGAATGCATCCTGTCGGCATGGGGAGGGTGGCACAGGGAGAGGCTGAGAATGGAGAGGGAGGAATGAGATCCATGGTCTTTAAAGGAAAAACAACGGGAAACCAGGTTTGAAAATAGAAAGATTAGGCTGGAGGGGGTGGGAGAGACAAGAAAAGTAGGTGAAGAAAGAAGAGGGGGAAAGGCAGAGAGGCAGTGGGGAAGACAGAAAGTGACACAGAAAAGGGGTGGAGAAAAAGAGAGGAAGAGAGAGAGAGAACCATATTAAAGGAATGAAACGAAGCGACTGAGGAGGACAAGGAGTTCAACTTAACTACAAAAAGGAAAAGTGCTAAAGGAAGGAAAGGAGACTGAAGACAAGATACTGGAAATCAGGTAAGCAACCATGAGGGGGAAATAATTGAACTGCAGAAGTGCTGATGGTAGATCAAATTATTACACTCAAGGGGAAAACAGCATGAGGGAGAAAAAGGATTTGGAGAGGCAGGAAAAGAAGGATGGCCAAAAATAACTTTAAATTTTACTTTTTCTTTCATTTTCTCTTCAAAACATTCCCACTAGTAACATGGTGGGCTTGGGACATTTTAAAAATTAAACTGTTTTGCCACAGGCAGTTACAGAAATAACAAGTAACTTCCCTGCGATGAGCATAGATACCAATAGATTCCAATGTATAGGAAAGCAGGATAAGAGCCCCAAACATCCTCCCTCAGACAGTATGAAGCGCAAATTGCCATTTCTGTCAGATCCCATTTCAGCATGCTGTCAAGCTGCTCGGGGGACGGTGGTGAAGGGAACTCTTACCTAGGAGAGGCTCTCGGGGTACAAACACTTTATCAAGTGCCTGCATTAACCACCTATATTCTGCAGTGTGCAGGATGCTTCCAAAATATTGCAGCTTCTTCTCCTTGAGAGTATGGTGTCCTGGCTGGTCTGTGACACGGAGCCTGGGAATGTAACTCCAGTGTAGAGAAGTGCCTCGCTGGTATCTCGCAGTCACACGTTCTGTGCGCGCCGCCAGGGAATGCCTTTCTCCTCCATCCTGACACTGCCCATGGCAGCCTCAGCAAGGAGGCACGCAGACCTGAAGGGACAAATGTCCTCTCCCACACCAGCAGCTGCTGCCTCTTTTTATTTGCCTTCCTAACTTCCCCCCCTCTTTGTACTTGGAATAATTATGCGATGACATTTCCATAATTTAACACTGCTTTTTCAAAGAATAGCCCACCTTAAGACTACAGTTCCCCTATACACCCAGCTGGAAAGAAGCAATCTCACTGAGTGTAAAAGTTGCTGTCTAATTGCCACCTCAGATCTGTGGTGGCTCCTTTGATTTCCTAAAGGATTGTTTGGCTGCTCATTTGTCATGTCTAAGTAGCTTTGTGGCATTCTGGTTTTAACAACTTAGGTAAACTGAGGCAGTGCCTCTGTCCTTGAAGTACCATAAAAACTTTTAGAGGATCCTATAAGTGGCTTTTCTGGATAAACCTCAACTAAAAAAGTCTTGTGCTGAATGAGGCTTAAGCATTGAACTCTTCCTCTGTGATGATAAACCCATCGAAATTCCTTGGCGAAGCAGTGTCTATGAGAGTTTTCCCCTACTGCTGCTATGTGTTCCTCTCTTTAAAACTAAAGAACTTCATGCATGTAACATATGTGTGCGTATGTGTGTGCAGCTAGGAGCAGCTTAAACAGTTATTCAGAAGCCTCACAGTATTCAGGATTTGTACCAGGAGACAAGAAATTCTGCATTTGCTGCTGTTTTCAAAATCTATTCTGAGAAAAGAACACATTTCCAACTTTGCTCCCCTTTTCCTTGGGAGCAGAGCAGTACTTTAGGAGAATTCCTGAGGCTTCAGGGTTTAAAATACTCATCAGGCTCTGGTCGCTTGGGAACTATGTTAAGTATTCCTGTTACTATAAGTATTTGGGGTTGTTGTTTTTTTTCCACTCAACAGTATATAATACCACCATATTTTTAGTATTATGGGCATTAAAAAATTTAAACTCTGACAGAAAATACAGAACTTCGTACCTTAGCCTCTCTTCTCTTTTTGACCTTCAGACAGATTTCACACATTCTGCACACATTTGCCCATCTTCTGACTTATCTTGCAGCATTGAAAATAGGCAAGGAGGAATGAGTAATTCAGCACTACATTATGTCATTAGGGAGCACATTTCGGAGACTACTCCACACTTTGGGTGCTGTTGTATGAGGCATGAGGACAGAGGCTTAAAATTAGAAATAATTCCCAGGAGACAACAGAGAGACTTCAATCTTTGGGCTAAGAATTCATTAACGCGGGGCCCCCCCCCCCCGAGATGAATCAATTTTATTGCTATTGATAAGCAACAGAGAGATCTCTGTGAACCACACTTGGCATGCCAGCTCTTCCCTGAAACAAAGAAATATTCATGCCACCCAGCATGCAATGAGCAGAGAGATGCACACTTTTAAGTCTCTCTAGTGTTCTTTGAAGAGAGGTCAGGGGGATTTAATGTAAGAACTACGGGGTTTACTCTTACATTTCTGCTTTTCTCCATTTTTTATGTCATTACGGATATGCCTTGAGAATGGCTGAGAATTTCCATATGAAGCTGCTCTCCCTTAGAAGCAGAAAAGATGACAGATGCCTTGGTCAGGGCACAGGGTTGCTCAGAAAGTGAAGCACTCTGGCAAGGGTGACCCCTGCAAAGCTCCAGGGTCTTCTGCTGCACTCAGATGTCTGGTGAAGAAAGGAGGGAATAGTGGGATGGGAAAAAAGCTGTCTCCAGTTTGTAATCAGATAAAGCTATCCAAGAGGACTGGGGTTAATTTTTGCTTCTTACTCCAATTTCCTCTGTCATCATGGGGCAAATCGCTTAAGCCACATTCCCCCACAAATGCCCCTTTCTTGTCTTTAGGATATCTGATTTCTACACATAGTGCAACCGGTGGAAGTGATAAACTCTCCCACTCCAGCACAAAGCAGACAGAGCTCTGCTTTGAATACCCATTACACAGTGCTAAGTACACTGGAAAAAAAGCACCAACAGATTAGCAACATCACCAAAGAGCTTCCAAAATTAATGAACAGTTTTTATCTTAATCTCTCACTGCCTTAGTTCCTCGGCTGCACAGTTGATCTACTACCATCTCCTCACCTCTGGGTGGTAATGAAAGTAAGTAGATTTATAATTGTGAAGCGATCAGATACTGTTGTGATGAAAGCCATAGGAAAACCCATGAGGAAACTAATAATTCTGTCTTTAGAGCTGGACTTGAATAATGTACAGTAAATGAGGCATAGGCCACCCACTGAACAATGAGGAGAAAACAAAACACTGAATAGCTGCTGTTAAAGAAAGCCCCCGCCAGGCTGGCACAGAACAAGGCAGGCATCCTGTGCAAAGAATGAGGTGACAATGTGAGGATGTGGTTAAGGACTCTAAGAGGCACAGGCACAAAGAGATTGAAATAAGATTACTGGGAACAGTCACCCCAGCGTTTCCTAACTCCCTACCGCTGGGCTTTGCCGGTTTAGTATTAGTTGATTTCAAAAGGGGGAGGGGGTTGTGCATATATGTATATGGTACATACACTGAGTACAAAAAATAATCCACTCACATAGCCAGACTGAGGCAATGAGGCTGGAGTGTGAAAAGAATCCTACAGATTTTTTGAAAGAAAGAAGAAATGAGATTTGACAAGGTACAAATAAGTGGGAAATAGATAGTTGCTGAAAATTTCCCCTTTCTAAGGCTGAAAGCATTAGTAATTTGGGTGCTGTCTAGAGTTAGCTGGTCAAAACTGCCAAAAAACTGAGGCAGGGCTCTCTGGGGGAGCTTGACTGGAGGGAAACCATGGGGAACCGATAGGCAGGGAGATGCTGCAGTGAGAGGAAGGAAGAAAGGATGGGAAAAGTCTGAATGAGAGCTCTGTCCTTCTCCCATTACCTCTCCAGTCTGTTTCATTTCAACACTATAACAAGTTGCATCTCATGCAGGCTACGAACCAGCCTAAAATCACATGGGCAGGTTTTGTTGCTGCTATACTGTGCCCAATGTGAGGCCTGACATCACTGCACATCTTACACCAGCCTTCTCCACTGACTGAGCAGTGCTTGAGATCAGCTTCTCTCAGCAGAGCTCAGGAATAGCTTTTACTACAGCAGCCCCCAACTTTCTCCGCTTGTTCTTGTTTTCCAGAGCCCCCTATGCCCTCTTTGGCTATCTCCTCACCTGTATTTCACCCACTTTAGGCTGCCCAATTTACCATCATCTGCAAATTCATACAGCTTCTCTCTGCAAAGATAAAGATACTGGAAACAGCATCAAGTTTCCAGCATTTACATTAGAGAAAGAATTTATGGGGGTTTTTTCCTAGAAAAAGAGCACAGCGATCCTTCATTTAGTTTATCCCAAGTCCAGTTTTGTCACATCTGTTGGGGTCTCTAGGGACCCACATTTCTCAAAGGCAAAGAGAGAGAATCCCAAGAGAACTAGAAGGTGCTCCCTGCTTTTTAAGTGTGAGCCTGGATGCCACTATCATGTAACTATTTGATGCCAGCTTTTCAAAGATAGTGGGATAAATTCATCCCTCAGCTTTACTCATCTGAGTTCAAGGTCTCTTCTGTTCTTGGTCTCCTGAGACTACATCAGGCAGAGCTTGGCCCTAATATTTGGATATATGAAAGCACAGAGGGAGGAATAACATTAGATGTTCTAGACAGACAACTAATAAAAATTCAACTGACTGGGAGTCTTCAGCTTCTACCATCACTTCAGATGAAAATATTCTACATATTATTATCATCCGTGTGTGTAACACATCCCTGATGTACACACTTGAAGGTGCTGAGTGATTCCCCTCCGTCTGTGTCTCTGTGTGCGTCAGGGTTGTGTGCCTGTGTGTGTAGGAGGTGACGGGTCATTCAACTCCCTTATCTTCTCACCCACTCTCTTTTTCGTGAACTCTGAGATTTTCCACATTTGGAGAGGAGGGGGAATGCACACCTCGTCAAGGAATAACAAGCTGTCTGCAACTACAAGTAGGGGCAGTGGTCTGGATACCAGTATGACCCTTCCAGAAATTGCAGTGAACTTGGGAGGAGCAGAAAGATAAGAAACATTGGATGTCTGTCTTCTAGGACAGGAGCTGTTAACACAGAGCTGTTCTTCTCACATGAGATTTCAGTCCTAGAGTCAAAGTCACTCTGATATTGGCTCAGCACAGGGCTTTCAACCCAAGGAACTAGAATGGAACCTATTCCAAACATGTCAATTCTTTTTCTTTAAAAGCATAAGTACAAAACTATTTATTCCAGGCTCATGTGCAGATCAGAGTTACAAATTTGGCTAAAGAAATGGCCTGTTTCAGGCAGAAACTTATCATAAGCATATACATGCATATATGAAGCCAAAGAGATGGTGTTTGGACAAAAATGCCTCATAGGTTGTTGCTTCCCTATTGTATATCCATAGGAAGGAGCCAATGCCAGTAAACTCTGAACAAAAAATACCTGCTGAGGTGGGCTTTAGCATCACAAATCCTCTGTAATCCAAAGCACTGCACCCACTCTGCACAGTGCATTTCTAACTCTATTCATCATTTAATGTTGTAAGCCACATGTCCCCACAAGGCAAAACAAAACAAAACAACGCAAAACAAAAAGCTTCTGGTTCTGCCAGGTGTACCTGCTATAGAAGGGCAGCAGGAGAGGGTTTTCTCTCAGGTAACCAAGACGGTGTTGTCCCAGGGCAGAGGAGAGTAGGGCTGTGGTCTGTAGAAGCAGATGTGCTGTAGAAACAGTGTTGTATTGCTGTCATGAAGTTTAAGAGGCAGTGCTGCGTAGAAAAAAGGACACAGTCTTGCAAATCACAACCCCTGAGCTCTGTCCCCAGACTGTCTCTAACACAGTGACCTCAAACAAGCAGTTTGCCCCTTCTGTACCCCAGTGATCACTATTTGCAAGACAGAGGTGACAGCATCGACACTGCATGAGATGCTGTGAGGCTACCAACAAGGGGCTAGAGATCCTTCAGTAAAGTAGCATCAACCAACCTCCAGGGCAGAGCTGGAAGTGTCCTTCCCAAGTGCCTACAGGTGTGAGGGGGAGTTTGGCAGTGTGGGCTCCACTCCTGTCTGGCTTCAGGCTAACAAGTGTCAGCACAGGGCAAAGATCTCTGCCCACACACCCACCATGATCTCTATCTGCTGTGCCACAGGCTGGCCTGGACCTGGCATGAGATAACACAGCTGGAGGGAGGAAAGCCATGAGCAATTCCTAGGCACTGAGCATGGCCCAGCTGGCCTGGATGCCCCAGTGCAATGTCACTGCTCACATGCCCAGTACCCAGAGGGGACAGCTGCCTCCCCTTTCAGTAGCCTAGAGGGGATGCACTTCTTGCATGGCCTCCCCACACAGCCATGTGTCTGGCTTGTGAGCTTCTTAAAACATCCTGGGCCCTCTGCTTTGCTGTGAAATCTCATTAATTCCCAGAGACACACGTTTGCACCTGATTAAGCAAATCACGCACAGAGATTGGGCAAAAATACAACAGCTTTGAATCCAGTACTTTCCCCCTCCCTAGGAACTGTGCTTGCCTCACACAAAGGAGCCTTCCTCAGAGAGCCTCTCCACGAGCCCCTGGGATCTGCCAAGGGGAAGAGGTGAGCCCAGCAAGGGAGAGCAGAAACAGTGTTATAATCAGACTCTCCACTTTATTTTAGAAACATCCTGCAGAGATGGCGACCTCCTGTCACCTTCCTTGTGGGAAAAGCTAGCTTGAAGTGTTGAGCTCAGCTATTTATACCACTGCTGATAGTCTCGCCTGTCTTCTAAAGAGGGGAAAACTTTCTTCCTAACCACCCCCAGGGAAATAAACTCATATAAAGATGATTGCACAGGAACAGCCCTCCTGGCTCTCTGGTGTGGATCTCCTAGCCGTTCATCAGAGTCCTGGCTAGTTCCAACCAGAACGAGCGTGCTGGCTGGAGCAAGCAGCAGTGATGCGAAATGCTCGCCTGCCCTTCAGAGCACATGGCATCACCAAGAGGATGGGCAAAACTGCTCAGAGGGCAACAGACACTCCCCCTCCCGCAGATAAAGGTAGTGCAAAAAAGGAATGGCAGAGAGCAGCCCGTGGCTGGCGAGCCAGCCTGGCGTACTAGCAGGTGCCGTCCCCGCTGGGGTATTTTTATCGTGGAATTTGGCAGTCACAAGGCAGCCCGGAGCTGAGCAGACTCCATGCTTGGCCTGTGGGGCGATGCTCAGCTTTCCTCAGCTTTAGTGGCGTTCCAGGTGATGATTAGGCTGGGCTGGGCATGCCGCTGGGCTTGTGCCAAGCTGCACTGGTCTGTGTCACACGCGCGTCTCCCGGTGCCAGGATCTCCTGACGGCGCCCAGTTCCCGTGTGGATCCAGCAGAAAACTCCCAACCAAAAGCATGCAAGGGCAGCGGCACAGCCCACGTCTGCTCACGAATATGCGTGACCCTGCTGCCAAGACTGTCTTCTATCAGGTGCTGAGACCCCACAAAAATATCCAGAGGTGGTTTTTACCCAGTCACACCAGCGTGAGACAAGATTTGTCCAACTGAGCCCAAACTAGGAATATAAAAGGCTGCAGATGCTCAGACGCTGAGAGGTCAAAGCATGTGAGGGCAACAGTAGTCTGGGAATGAGGAAAAGGAACTATATGGAAAATTCCCAAGAATAGTAAAGCTATGAGGAGAAAGGCTCGGTCAGGGGCAGCTCTGCATAGCCAGGAAAAGCTGTCAGGAGGTGACAATCCTTCTTTTCTTGCTGGCAGCAGAGAATTAGATGCTCTAGAAGACCCTTGGTCTGGCTCTGCAAAAATAGCTTGCTAATAAGTATCAAATGTCTAAGCCAAAAATGTTGCTCTAGGAGGGAAACTCCTCTTGGTTTCCAAAATCTGCTCCCCCGTGGCCACCAACACCCTTGCAGCAGCCACCTCAGCTCTCTACAGGGCTGTAGCAGGACGGTCAGGAGGCACCTCAGGGCAGTCCCTTCTTTAGACAGTCTGTGCAAGGCAGGGCAGAGGAAATGTCCCTATTTTCTAGCCTAAGCCTCACGACTGCCAGCCTTGGATCGTCCTGATTTACAGCCTCTTAAAATATTCTGTGCATGTGTGAGACAGGTAAATCGCTGCTCTTCTCACATCCGTTCATATTTTTTATTTCTGGATTCCTCTTGCGCTTATGTTTGCTTTACTTTGTGTCCTGCACATACTAATTTTTACAATTTGCAAGTGTCTAGGCTTAGTAGCCTTCCCTGGAGAAAACAAGCCATTGTAAATCCCCAAACAACCTGCACACAGTAGAATGGATGGGAAGAGGGGCTCAGGTTGTGGTTGTACTTCCCCATGGCAGTAAGAAAAAACTCAGCCTTGGCAGAGCCAGGGAGAACTGTGTTCATATTTACCAAGCAAGGTGAAACAAGAAAAGGCATGTGTAAACAATATAAACCCACCTGGAAAAGTGAGGACACCCACCCTTGTTCATGCTCCCTTGTAAGGAATATTCCACGCATTCAGCTGTGCTAGAGAATATGGATGTTGGACACACATAACGCTGAGCTGTAGGTAGCTGGTTGCCTTCTCTGCACTCTGGGGGGAAAAAAGCAAACACACTGATTTCAGTGCCACAGTCTGTAAATATTTCCCATCACTGATTTATCTGCCTGTGTTTAATCCCCTGGTGCTCCTGGAATGAAGCCATATGCTAGTTTCTCCAGAATGCAGTAACGGCACCAAAGCCATTTCGGAGGGTAAGACAGACCCACACATTCACCAGTTTTCACCAGTGCAGACGAGAACAGTCAGAAAGACCAGCTGAGTTTCTGTGTTACTGCTCCTCCAGCTCTGGGCTGGCAGCAGATCAAAGCTTCTGCATATGCCAAGCAGCCACCAGGATCTCCATCAGCATGATTGCAGCATGCCTGCCAGGGCAGGAAAGAGCCAGAGCCCATCTTTTGCTTCCTGTATGTCCCTTCTCCCTGCCCACATGGCTCCTGACAGGTGGTGGGGTAGCAAGTGGCCACTGCCCTGTCTCCATACCTGGGCAATCCTCACCTTTCCCAGGGCAGCCCTCAGCAGCACCGGGAATTTAAAGATTCAACTTTTGATCTTTGTCCCATCCATCCTTGCAGCTGGACACAGCACAGGAACGAACGATGGGATAAATTATTGTGTGTGCTGCTACATTAAATTATATCACTCACGTAACTAGAGGAGGGGATATTGTTCCCTCAACAAGTGTATCTGTTCTCCAGCTTTTGCTCACAGGAAATCTACACAATATTGCTGCAGTAAATTTTCAGCTTTTAACAGTGTCTACTCTCCACAAATGTTCTTTGCACTATAAAAATAATTGGCTCCTAAAGACAGGACAAGGAACAATAAAGGAGAGTTCACAATTTGGTCCCTGTGGCTTTGGGATTTACCTTGACTAGTGCTTTTAATATTTCATTATGATGATTATTTTTACATTTACTTATTAAAATGCTATTTTCCAAAAGAATTACTGTGGGAGGACATTAGCTCCAAGGTAATAGTGCACACTTTATAGCACCCAGCCCTTAACTCATGCACTAGGGAGAGCTTTGCAGTGCCCTGGGAAGGTAAGTATGGTGAGCATAACTGGATCAAATGATTGCTCAAGCACTCCCACAGAGCCCTACAAAAGATGGATTAAACCCACTGCTCTCTTTTTATCCATCAGGTTAAGTGACTTGACCAGAAACAGCCAGTCAGGGCCAGAAACAAAACTGAAGCAAGTTCTCCTGCATCTCCGCTTTGCAACCTTACTCCCAGTCCAGCAAACCTTTCCTGTCATCAGACCACCTACCAACAGCACTTCCCAGGAGTCACTGGTCCTTGGGAGGCACTTCAAAGGAGGCTTTTTTCTTTGTCTGTTTCATCGGAACTGTGAATTTTTCCTCAGAATTTAAGAAAAGAGGAAGAAGCATGACCCAGCATTTAGATTTTGCAGAGTTCCCTCTCAGAGAGGCACGACAGGGTAGCAGTGGATTAGGTTTCCAGGACTGGCACAGCCCACCAAAGTCTTTACACTCCCCTAAACATTTGCAGCTTGTAAATGAAGCTGGCAACACTGCAAAATCAAAGCAAAACCTACAGACAGGGAGCAGGTGGGCAACAGAAAGGTTTTCTCTGCACTTGAGCGGTGGCACTGAGCTCATAAAGGAAGCCCAGAGCTGCGAGCACTTCACATTCCAGGTGTTGGTGCAGGTATTACACAAAGGCAACATATGACAGTGCCACTGCTCAAGCCAGGCTGTAGATTCCAGTCTGACCTCCCAGGGGATCAGCCCACTAAGGATTTCCCAGAGTGCAGTCTACAGACAGATGAATGCTGCTTTAACTACCAAGTCCACAGAGGATGCAATATGCAGATCACAGTGAAAGGACTTTCTGAATCACAAATAAATCTGGCTCACCCTCAAGGTTTTGGGAACTCATTTAGCAGGCTGTAGATGTGTTATGTAAAAAAAGATCACATTTTGTTTCAGTAGCTGAATTTAAAAAGGAAAAAAAAAGTCCCAAACACAACACAAGGTTTCCAGTGGATGTGAAACAAAGTTTTCAGCAAACCAGACCTCATTCATTTCAGGTCAAATGAAAACATTTCCTCTGACACAAAACAAAAAAAAACATTTCACTCCATCCATTAGCAACTGGGCATTTCCTAACCCTCCTCAGAACCACTCTCTGTTTTCTCCCAACAGGGGCTTGCAGCCAGTTCTCAAGACTTCTCACCCCTCCTGGTGAGCAGAAATGGGGGAGTGGACTTTCCTGGGAGACTTCCTCGAGAAGGTCCACAAACACTCCACAGTGGTGGGGAAAGTCTGGCTGACCGTGCTCTTCATCTTCCGGATGCTGGTGCTGGGAACAGCGGCAGAGTCCTCCTGGGGGGATGAGCAGTCTGACTTCATGTGCGACACCCAGCAGCCCGGCTGCGAGAACGTCTGCTACGACAAGGCCTTCCCCATCTCCCACGTCCGCTTTTGGGTCCTCCAGATCATCTTTGTCTCCACCCCCTCCCTGGTGTACATGGGCCATGCGATGCACACGGTGCGCATGGAGGAGAAGAGGAAGATGAAGGAGGCAGAATTAGAGGCCCAGGAGAAGAAAAACGGTGGTGACACATACTACCAGCAGAAGTGCTCCATGGCAGAGAAGGAGGCTAAGCTGGTTGGCTGGGATGAATCAGGAGGCCAAATCATACTGAGGGGCAGCCTGCTGAACACCTATGTCTACAGCATTTTGATTCGAACTGCCATGGAAGTGGCCTTCATTGTGGGGCAGTACATCCTGTACGGGATCTTCCTGGAGACCCTGTACATCTGCCAGCGGGCACCGTGCCCCCACCCCGTCAACTGCTACGTGTCCCGCCCCACGGAGAAGAACGTGTTCATCGTCTTCATGCTGGCTGTGGCAGTGCTCTCCCTCTTCCTCAGCCTGGCCGAGCTGTACCACTTGGGCTGGAAGAAAGCCAAAGAGAGGTGCTCTCGGTCCTACAAAGCCAGTCCCAGCACAGCCCCCGGCAGGCTGGAGTCTGCCCCACAGGCAGAGAGGGCACAGATGTACACCCCGCCGCCAGATTTTAACCAGTGCTTGTCAAGTCCCAACGGGAAGTTCATCAGCCCCTTCAGCAACAAGATGGCCTCCCAGCAGAACACCGCCAACTTCGCCACCGAGAGGGTCCACGGCCAGGAGGATGCTGCTGGGGAAGGGCCCTTCATTAAGTCCAGCTACGTGGAGAGTCCAGAGGTGGCCAGCGAATGTGCGGCACCTGCCTTCCCCGAGAACTACTTCAACGAGAAACGCCGGTTCAGCAAGGCCAGCCGTGCCAGCAGCAAGGCAAGGTCGGATGATTTGTCTGTGTGACCTGTCTCCAGCACGGATGAGGAGAAGGAGCTGTCCCAGCACTCAGTAAAACTTCTGCAAAGTGGACTCCAAACTCTTGCCCCTAACCTCTCTGTTTCAATATCCTCTCTCTATCCTTTCCAGCGAACTTCATCATTAATACTGCAGACAGCACCTCTCACAGCTCAAGGCAGGGGCAGCCACAGGCACTGAAGAGAGACACCAATCTCAGGATATGAAGCCCTCAGCCGTATTTTCATCATGGGACCCACAGGGATCAGAGACTCCCCACCCTTAGCCAGGTAGAGCACAGGCCAGCAGACTCCTGAGGCTGCCCAGTGGGTATCCAACTGTGCCACTGTATTCAACAGACCAACTGGACCTCTACTTCTCTGGTCTCTATTCAACATTTGCAACATCAGCTTGGCAATTATATTGAGCTGAAGCTTTTCTCACCTGCCTGGAGCAGAAACACACCAGTAGGTTTTCTGAAAGAAAGATTTTCTCATCTGCTTCATTTTGGCTCTTTCTAACCCTCCCTTTCTCTACCTGAGCCCAGATATTTTATACCAGTTTACCTACACAATAAATCCTACTTGAATTTTTTGACACTGTGTATATAACAACTCTTCCCCGTAAATAAGGACATCCGTGGTCCCCAGCACACGGCTGCCTCGTGTCTAACATTGGAATCCCTTCCTCATTCCTAAGTCAGCGCAGCAGACTGGCCCCAGGGAAATCACTTAGATGACCAGTTGATGAAGACTGGGGAATTTTCCCAAGATACTCATGTCATCAATCCTAAGCAAGGCATCCATTAACAGAAATGGAGACTCTCCTGTGAGAAAAGATATCTTATGAGTATCATGTGGAAACAAAGTGCTTTTCCCCTTTTTGAGACTCATCTTTCAAGAAACCTGAATGCTGCTGAAAGGGTGCTACCACTTGAGAGAAAAGCATCCTCTGTTTATCTGCAGAAGAGGTACAGCCTGTGTCTTCACACCAACCTACCAAAACACTTCAGCATCTTTTGCAAGCAGAAAGAGTCCTCCTCAGGTCCTGCACATCATTCAGCTCCTGCCTGCTCTCTCAAGCTTGCCAGCCAGCACAGGTCAAGTTATTTGTCTCTGCTCTGCCACGAGGCCATCCTCTCCACTCCATCCCTAGCACACATGGCATTAGAAGCAACCCATGGACTGGGTCTTTCCACTGCTGTAGCCTCTCAGAGCAACCACAAGGGCCCAAGGGTGCACTGTGAGTCTGGTGGGTGAGGTGTGCAGGCAGCTTCCCTTCAAGAAACATTTCCTCAGGGCAGAGCTGACATCCCTCTGGTAAAGATCTGCTAAACAGAGCCAAGCTGCTCCCTGTTGTTTACCCTGCACTGCCCCTTCAGACACAGGCCACAGCTTCCCAACACTGGACTGCACAAGTGAATGGCCTGGGACCAGCTGATGAGGGGACTGAGCCATTCTCTCTCTTAGGGCCACTGAAAGTGAATCCCTGCTCCTGATACACAGCTTTGGTACAGCTCCCTGTGCATATAAATACACATTCACACTCAACGGGGGAAACCATGTTTTTGTTTGCAAGTTTTTATATATTTGTATTTTTTAATCCCGAAAAGACCTGTGTGTTTTCCTTAACGTGAGATTTTAGTCAGTTGTGTCTAGGTTTCTCCTAATAAAGTTCTAACTCCATCTCTCCTTGTGGATGTTTCTCCTCTCACATGGCTGAGAACGAGCTGCTAGCAGGGATCACGCTGCCCGCCAGCCTCTGCTGCTCAGAGATCACAAAAATTCCCATTGCCCAGAGTGGCAGGAATGAGGGGAGGGTTCGGCCAAGGGGATAAATAATAAACATAGGGAAATGATTGACTGACTGGCTGACAGAACCACCCCCCACCCCCCAGCTCTCCTGCCTGCCTCTGCATTACCAAGAAAGGAGGAGCTGGTCAGAGAGCAGAGCTTCCATCCCCTTGCATATCCCAGCACACCTCTGTACCCAAAGAGGCCACCTGGGATGTGAGGACAACTCAGCAGGAAGAGGGAAGCAAAACCTGTCCCTCAAGCATCTGATTGCTTGTCCATGCAGTAACAGGGCCCTGAAGTCTTTTTAAGAGACAAGGCCTTGAGAGAATCACCGCTAATTATCTCTGCAGCGTTCCTGTGGGTACTCAAATCTCTTAAGATGTATTTGCCCAGCCCCAAGAAATTCCTTTTCTTCTCTCAGCTATGTCTTTCCTCTGAAATTTATCCTTTGTTTTCCCACTTGACAACTTTCACAGGCTCCCTCCTTCTGGCCTTGGATCCCCCTGTCTCCCTGAAGGAAGTGCTCTTCCTCCCTTTCTCCATAAAATTTCCCATCCCATAGGATTCTGCAGGCTGGGAAGCTGGAGACCCGCAAAGTACTGCGTCCCAGCAAGGAGCCTGAAAGGGGGCATAAAGAATGAATCCAGAATTCAATGAGGACACAGGGACAAGGACCTTTAACTGCATTAGAAACTACAGGGATCCCTTAAGATTAAGGAGCCTTGGTTTGGGGGGTTTTCAGCCCAGGAATGAGGCTGCCACCTGAGCACCCACAGCCCCGCAGTGCAGCGGGAAGGCAGGATTGGTTCTGCAGCGTTTTTAACTGGCATGTGCACAGCCCTGAGCATGCCTGTCCCTTAGGGTGCCACCTTGCTGCGAGAGACAGGCAATGGGGAAGTCAGGAGCATTCCCCGTGGAACACTTGGCTATTGAGTGACATTAATGTTTAGTAAAGCCACTCGAGCACGGACACAGACCTTGTTTAATAAACTTTTCTTGGTTTAAAACAAGCAATAGACCAAACTTTAAAAACTCTGAGCTACAGTCTCTGCTAGAGGGCAAGGTAGAGCTGAAAGAAGAGGACAAGGATCTCCTCTGTGCTGTCTCAGACCTCTATGATCCAACCACGTTCACAGGCGGGGTTTTGGTGATCTTTGAGACCAGAGGAGTACAACCATCCCAGCTCTCTCTCTTCCTAGAGATTGCAAGTATCAAAGCAGATAATTTCCCTCTGCCACTCATTTCTTAATGCCTCCATGGTTCTGTCTTCTAGGTATAACAAGTGGGGGATATTGGACGGATGGATGGATGGATGTTTGCACTAGCTGACAGACCGAAAACTTGTGATTCTTGGAATCCACTGTCAAGGCTGGTCAGGCTGCCAGACCACGATAGGAGCACATTTACTTCAGGCTGTCCTGTCCTTTCAGACAGATTTAGTATGTATTGCTTTGTACCAGATGGATGGGCAGACAATCTTATAGTAGTGGCCTGGATCAACATTACATATTAAACTCAGTCCTTGGATAGGCACTCAATATTTAAATGGCAGCATTACAAAGACAATGCTCTGAGAGGAAGAAAAGAGAAAACATGAGAGCTTTTCATTCTGTTCTTGTCCCTCATTTCTCCAATTCTAGCTGCTGGGACTGCTCAGACTCTCCAGCAACAGCTGGAACCAACATTTGACAGAAACACCATCCCCAGTCATCTCCTTGGTTAGCACACCTCAAATCATTTCCTCCTCTAGCTGATGCTGAAGGAGCCAGAAGTCAGTTCTGATCTACAGCCTTGTGCTGATCAGCTGGTGAGCCTGAGACAGGAGGACAGAGAAACGTGTTTCAACAAGCCTTTAAATCAGAAATACTTAATCCTATAAAAGGAAAACCTATATTTAAAAATACATAGAATGCCAAAACTAATAAAGTATTGAACTGAGACAAGGTCATGCCTCTGAGTTCCTCTCCATGAACAGCACAGCAGGACAGCTGAGCAGGCTAAGAGAAATTTGAGAGAGAGACTCAAAAGTAATGGCTGATCTAGAGGACGCAGGTCAAGCAAGTTGCTTCCTCTTTCAGAAGATGTGGGCAAGACAATACTCAAGTAAATTCAATGCTGATAACATTTCAGACTGTTAGAAGGGAATAGGTAGGAAGATGACAGACTACACAGTCTCCCTTCACACACTTTTCCATGAAACATCACTGAGGCCAAGGAATCAGGAAGACCCAAACCCCAAGGAACAAAGGCCCTGTGTGTTCACAGGAATGAGACCACGCTTGACTGGACAGCAAATGGCCAACGTACAAAGAAGGCAGAAATTCAGCACTCAAAAAGTCAGCGTAGCATAGCAGAGAGCCTGACACACAGCAGTGGCAGGCACTGCAGAGCAGCTTCCCTGCTGGCATTGCTGCCTCCTGGGAAACCTGGGACTAACACAGGCACAAGGGGAACTGCTGGTCCCAGGGGAGCTCCCTTGGGAGTATCAGGCAACTCCACAGCCAGGGTGGCCAGAAGGATGCCCAGGCTCTAAGTGCCCCTGAGGGAATCCAGCACCTCCTCCCAGCAAGGGTGACAGGAGGGGATCCTCTGCAGGGCTGATGGCAGGTTCTGCACACATTCGTGAATAAAGAACATTTCAGTGATTCAGGTTAGTGGCGGCACCAGCAGTATGGATAGGCTGAGAATGAGGATGGAGAGTGGCAGCTCTATAAGATACACTTTGTAGGGGGAGAAACTGTGACTTTGAAGTGCAAAATTAATAGCTTTGCTTTTGCCTGAAGTGTTCGTTGCTTATATGGTCTAGATGATTAAAGATCTTTCTGGGGAGCTCGGGAATTGTAATACCATACATATATAACTTTGTCATGAAAGTCTGATGACAGAAAAAGAAATAGCATCAAATGAGCTTGTAAGACTCACTGTAGCCAAATAATGCAGAACTGCTTCATTTTTCCTTCAGTGAACATTGGTTCACATTTTTAAAAATGAATTTGCTGAGGCCACATTCACATACCACCACTGGTTTCCCACAGACATCTGAGCAATTGAGTTTGACGGGCAACAGAGTTCTCAGAAAGTAAATGTCAGTCAAGGAAACCAAATTTTAAATTCACGTGGGTCAATATCCACCCCAGAGGCAGCTCTGTGTTCCTCCAGCCCTCAGGAAGCATGAGCAGTATTGTGTAACCAGTCCAGTGCTGTGTAGCCAATCACAAACCAAACAACACACCTCCACTGGAGACTTTATGCAATAAATGCTCACCAAAAGACATTTTAAGGACAGTTAAATGCATTTAGATTAGTAATGGAAAACACCCAAGAGAGCCTGGTGGAAATGGTGGTTACTTCAAATGTACTTTTAGGTCCCTTCCACCGGTTCCTAGGCATCTGAATCCTTAATGCCCATGCAGGAATCCCACAGAAGGATGGATGTGGACAAGGGGTGCAGAGGACCCTGATTTCTCAGCTGCTCATGAACCTGGGAAGGTTCAGCAGCTTCTCCACATGAACACTTTTCACCCTTTTGTGCACCTGAACAGAGGGTTTTGTCCTTCCCTTTCCAGCCCTTACACTTCCCAAGCACAAGGTGTCCAAAGGAGGGCCATGAGGATGGTGAAGGGTCTGAAGGGGAAACCTTATGAGGAACAGCTGAGGTTGCTGGGTTTGTTCAGCCTGGAGGAGACTGAGGGGGAACCTCGTTGCAGTTACAGCTTCCTCGTGAGGGGAAGAGGAGGGGCAGACACTGATCTCTTCACTCTCGTGGCCAGGGACAGGAGTCGAGGCAACAGCATGAAGCTGTGTCAGGGGAGGCTTAGGCTGGATATCAGGAAAATGTTTTTCACCCAGAGGGTGGTTGGGCACTGAACAGGCTCCTGAGGGACATGGTCACAACACCAAGCCTGACAGAGTTCATGAAGTGTTTGGACAATGCTCTCAGGCACATGGTGTGACTCTTGGGATGTCCTGCCTAGGGCCAGGAGTTGGACTTGATGATCCTGATGTGTCCCTTCCAACCCAGCATTTTCTGTGATTCTGTGGTTCTTTGAACACACTGCAGCACCAGCATAAAACCCACTCCCCTGTCCTCTGCCATGCCTGGCTTCATAGCCAACCTACTAACACAAACCCACCGGTCTCTGGGTGAATAAAAGCAATTATTCCATGTATGTTGGAAAAAAGTATGCTCCCAGAGCAAGTCAGAAATCAAAACACAGAAAAGCTGCAATATTTACATATTCCTTTAAAATTATTCCCCAACTGAGGCCTGTAGGACTGCTACATTAAGCCACTCTCCTCCCTCGAGGTGGCTACATTTTATTAGAAGATTAGGCTTTTTTTTTTTTCTCTTTTCATTTCTGTATTACAAACTGTGTTTGGCTGGCACATGACAGGCAAGAAAAACAACCCCACTGCAGTGTTTGCAGGAGCAAGACCAAGTCTGCTGCAGATGCCTGCTATTTTTTGAGAGGACATCTCCACCTCTTGGGCTGGATCACAGCAGGGAGCTGCTCAGGGATTACTCAGAGCTGGGGTTTGTGACTCACTATCCATATGCCAGAGCTCCTCTTTACGATAAAGTTGTTCTAGACAGAAAGGGGTAAAGCAGATGAGGCCAAGCTAGGGGTCAAAATGAACTGCTAGGGACCCAGGAGAGAGTTAAATTTCATGCTCACATTGGACATGAACCTAATCTTAAGAAGGCATGTCAGTGATGGTCAGCCATATGACAACACAAAGAATGCAAAAGACACATCGAAAGATTTTCCTAGAAACTGGATATGGGGGCGTGGCCATGACATTTTTATCAACAGCCCCAGCAAAACCCAACACTCTCATATTCAGCTGCAAGCAGGGTTTCACTAGAAATCATGTTAACCACCAGCTCCTACCCTTAAAAGGAATCAGATTAGCAGCAAGAGGCAAGCCTGAGGTCAGAAACTTGCTGCTATTTGTTTGGGTTTTGGAGTAAATGCCATGCCAACTCTTCAGCCTGGGAACAAAGTTTGAGGTTGAAAAGTGCTTCTGACAGAACCAGTTTGATGTGTGCCAGGCTACAGGCAAGACTTTTCAGAAACAAGTGTCCAAAATTAGCCATTGCAAAATCATGTAGTCCAGTGAAACTACGTTTTCTTTCCCACCTTGCTTTTCTTCCACTTCAGCCCAGATTCAAGAAAGCATTTTGGTACACATGCATGGCAGAAATTACCATCATCTTTGTTGCATATTCACAGAAAAATGCACTTTTTTCCAATTCATATTCATTTATCACATTCCGTTCAATTCATTTTTTTCAACCCTTGAGAACTCTTTTCTCACCCATTCTTTTTGCCTGAAATTAAGTTTTGGATTTTTTTTTTCCTCTGTGACCTTGTATTTTCTTAGGATATAGTTACACTTTGCTCTCCCTATCTCTAGCTTCACCAGACTCATCTCTGACATTTCCAGAGAGATGCCAAATTTGAGGACTTTCTGAAAAGTTCATTAAAGTACCCAGTCCTAAATCAACAATAAAGACATTCATTAAATGAAAGCAAACTCGAAACAATCCTCACTGATTCCTGATGGATATCTCTGACCACTCAAGCACATCACAGTGAGGTACCTGAGAGCTCCAGATCATCAAAGGAAAAAACCCGAGATGCTTTATCCCTTTTCCTGCCCTAGTGCACACCTGGCACGCTCCAAAGCGCTGCTCCCACACCCCAAATCAGGGCTGCCATCACACCAGGTGCATTTCTTAGCAAGCAGTGAGGCTGCAGAGCACATCCACCTCACAGCACCACACATCCACAGCATCTCAGACACACAAACACAGACAGGCCTGGCCGCTCTGTACTTTCATGCAGTGTCATCTCCCATGTCACCCCCAGCATCTCTGCACCACAGACTGGCCTTGCTCTCTTTCACTTCCCAAGGCAAAGGTGAGAAGGATTTTAATACTGATATGCGAGTTCTTGCAAAAGGAACAATGTTTCTGACAGCTGACTGCTCTTCTAACAGGAAGCACTCTTACAATGAGAACTATTATTTTAATTAACAATTGGAAAGCACAGTCTAGGGATGAGGTGGTTTCTAATTATTGTGATAGGATTTTAAAAGGTGTGCACTGGTACCAACAGAAGCCACTGACCCCATTGGAAATTATTGGGTAAGGTCCTCTCCCCTTCACTAAGCAAACACTCAGACCAGTCACCCCAGCATTAAAACCTACAAATCTGGGAAAAATTCACTGTGGTTGATACAATGCAGCTCATAATGACTATTTTTTGTCCACAGTGCTGCTGTTTGTTTCAAACCATTTAGCAATATTCATTAGCTCCCCTACTTCTAATTAGGGTACTTGAGAGGAAGAGAACATGCAATAAAGATTTTTACTAAGGGAGACGTGCCCCATTCCCTTCTCTGACTCAGGTGTTGATTCTGATGACCTGCAGTCAGGCTTTACCAGGAATCTCTCTTCAAAAATGCCAAATGCATCATGAAAAATATTATGCTGCCTCTTTCTTAAAATCTCACTATCACTGGAAATTTTAAATCATATGTTCCTCTTCCCATTTCTTCTATTTATTTACAAGGGAAGGATATTAAACTCCGATACCAAGACTGTTGTGCCTCTGACCTTTTTTATAGCTGAAACCCCAGACTCTGAAGCCCTAGAAAAACTCATGTGTATCAACAATCCTTAAAATTAATACTAAAGCATAGTCTTACGACAAAAATTATGTCAGCCATACCATTGTCTGGGATACTTCAAATTCTTCCTCTCCAGGAATCTCAGTCACCCGCATTAAATAACTCCCAATTGAGACATGAGAACTGGCAGCAGCATAAATACCCACGGAGCACTGGCTGGTACAGCTGACAGCCAGATGGGATCAGAACAGCAGCAAAAGATAACACTGAGCCTGGACAAGCAGCTCAGGCACCAGCCTGGAAATTTGGAGAGTGCCCTCAGGTTCCCAATCCAAGAAGTTTTATGTCTGACAATAGGCAAGGCATCTGTGGCTTTGCCTGCCTGAAATGCCCATCTGAAAAAATATAGTGGCCCCTGCCTCCCACTAAGGAGGTGCTGAGAGCCTACAGGAATGCCATGACCTGAGATAGGTAATGGATGTAAAGGGGAACCAGAATAAAAAAAACCTTTGTGTCTTCAGAAAAATCAGTTGCAGGGGAAGACAAATCAGGATAAAAGAGTTTAAAACTCTGTGTCTTGAGCAGCACTGTGTGTGTACCCAGGCAACGTGCACAAAAGCAACCCAACTATTTCCATTTTGTAATAGCAGTGTTTTCATAACCATAAGGGTCCAGAGCTGTCAGAAAAGACCTGAAGGAAAGGTCATATCTGTCATTCAAACAGCTACTAATATAGTGTGAAAAACAGTTGAGCTCTTGCATATACAAAGCCTTCTGCATGTACGTTTGCTACCTCCCAGCCTTCCTGGAGAGACAGGGAATAAGTGTTATTCCCATCTGCCAAAAGACAATCCGAGTTTGAACAGCCTTCTGAATGCTGCATAAGACATTACCCTGACTTTGATTCAGCTCAAGCTCCCAGTGCTCCCTCCACGCCCCTCACTGTTCGTCAGGACCCAGTTTCAAGTTCATTACCTTCAAGGTTTGAATTAGCACCTACTGCCTGCATACAAATGCACTCTTTGCAGCCGACATTCCAACAGCTTTCAAAACCTGGGAGAACTCCCAGCAGAGATGCAGCTCACTCCTTCCAGCACTGCTGCATGAGTCAGGCTCCTGTGTGCTGTTGCCTGTTTTGCCATGGGTTCCCAGCAGCACCAGGGCACTCCATTAAATATCCTCCCAACACCTGGGCACCAGCAATCATCAGGATCTGTGTAGGACTTCACCAGGGAATGGTGCAGATTAACAACTGCAACCTGCTGTGAGCTGCATGGATGGGAGACGCTACCAAAATACGGACCATAAAGTTAATAAGGGATAACTATGTATTCCTCAAAATTATCAGCTGCTGCTTTGTACTGGATTTCCCTTGCTGATTGCATGTAATAGCAAAATGCATGTCCTTTGTTTATGAATGTAAAAAATCCACGGTATGTCTCATCTCTCTGCTAGTTCTTGACATGAGGAGCATTCACCCTGTGATTCTGCAACTGGTGTCAGCCCAGATGTGGAGACTGCCCAACCATCGTTCAGCTGGTTTAATGCTTCCTCAGAGCTGGTGGTGGGGAGCTAATTGGTGTTGGCTCCCTGACATTTTACACCATCCAGTGCCTGTACCAGCCTGATGTAAAAACAGCTTCTCCATTTGACCACATGAAACACGCCAAAGAGACCTGCCACATATTTGCAATCAGGTGCTGAAAAATAAAGTGACGAGACTCAGTGTCTGCTTTGAAAAACTCTTGTTTAGGCCAACAAGTCTGATTTCCACAAACCTGTAGGGAAAATGTAGTTTTTTAAAAGTTCCTTGTTTTTATCATTTTACTTTATTTTTCTTTTTTCCAGGGTATGAGAGCTGCAGGACCAATAATAGAAGGATGAGTTATAAACCTCTCAAGGCAGAGATCTAGCATGGAAATTCTGACAACCATCAATGTGAGCAATGCCACCAGGCACCACTCACAATCCAGAGCATCTTTCAAACCTGTCAGGGGTTTTTAGAAAGGGCTAAAAATAAGTGCAGAAATGCAGCAATATATACACACACACACACATTATTATTGTTCAAAAAAAGAACAGGTGGTCCTGCCAGCAGTGTAAACACAGATGACTGTAGAAAACAGCAAACAAACACCCATCTGAGCAGCCTTTCCTAGCCATGCAAGCAGCACTCTGAGAATTCTCCTTGAGTTCTCCCAGCCAGAATCATCTGGGATCCGAACACTCTGTCATGACAAGGCCTGGGTACTTCCAAGCATCTTGATTTCCTTCACCCAACATATTCACACAATTCCACCCTCCTGACCTCCTGTGGATTATTTCCCTTCTGAAAATAACACACATGGAACAGCTGGTGGGGCCAGAAATGTCTTACATGTAAATAGCACAAGTCCTTGTTTTCTAGCTCCCCACCACTTGATCTGGCCCCTATCCTCATGTAATGAAGAGGAGAATTTACTGAAGGGGAAAAAGGATCAGGGCACTATGGACAGCCCAGAAGGATTCAAACAGCAAATGTGGATGGCTGCATGTTGAAACCCACCAGGTCCACTACCTGTTGGGAAGGCAAAGAAGAAAACATGAAGCAGTCCTGGAGTCTCAAAATTTATCCTAAACCTGCAGAAAAAAAAAATAAATAAAAAAAATAACATTTCACCCCAGATTTCAGTTACGTCTCCTCTGCCCACCACAGGAAGAAGACTGATGTCACAGGCTGAATCACACACATAAATCCTCCTGCTTGGTCACTTCTCTCTGAGTATGAAAGCATAACAAAACAACTTTGCAGGAATCCAGTGTAAGGCTCAACATCATCTCTTTGCAGCCCTTCTCTCATGGCTGTTTTGAAAAAAAGCAAATGTAATTTACACTTGCACCATCTCCTTTTTCATTTCATATCATCCCAAAACATTTGGTTTAATAGAAATACCCTTGGTTTAATGTATATTCACGAAAAGTAAATGAGGTGATAAACCTTAAAAGTGCCAAATGGTTAAGTGCTGCCACAGGGGAGCACATCTGCCACGGCATCAGAGCACCGAGTCCCAGGACACAGCATCTCGGGCACGGTGACAGACTGGCAGCTCTCCCACCACACCTGGACTGCACAGGCACGGAGAGTCCACCTGACACGGCTGGGAACAGTTTATCCCGCTTGCTTCTGGAGGCTCCTGCTTGCCTCAGCTTTCCTGTGCAAGGCAAAACCACTCTTTCAAAGCTGAAGAGAAAACTGGCCTGCTGTTCTCCCAGAGCGGCGCATAATTGAGTCGGCGTGATGCCGCAGACTACCAAATGCAGCAGATGGTTGCAGGCACCATCCAGTTTAGGATGACAAAGTTGGAACAAAAGAAAAACAGAAGGCAGGGAATGCATCTTCTGTGCTGGGTTACGGGGTGGGGAATGAACCTTGGCACAGTCGGTCCGTCGCCAGCACACGGCCAGCTTCCAGCTCTCCCACTGCCACACCAACAATGACCAAATGCCCGAGCCTGGAAATGACAAAGAAAAGGGAGGGAAGGCCACATCTTCCTAGGTAAAAGAGGCAGGAAACTACCAACTATGTGATTACCTGCTCTCTATGTATTTCTAAAATACATAGAAGGAAATCTCTAAAAATGTCCTCATGATGCCAGCCCTAAATACGACAACTCCGACTTCTGGGACTCTCCCACATAACCTGCAGGAATTCAGAAATTAAATTATGACCTGCAAGTATCAACACACATCATTTCACTGCTGGAAGGTAAAGCACTGATGTGAAAGCATGCAGAAAATGAGACGAGATACGTAAGATCTGCACACTGTACCGTGAATGGTGTCTTGCAGGGAGGGCTTGGTCTGCAGTGGAATTTAGGGGTTTATTTTTGCCAATTCCTCCCCAAAGGATCACAGACTTTAGGAGTGGAAACATTCCTTCCATTTCCCCAGGCGCCTTGCTCACAAAGCAGCTGGCTACAAGGTTCACCACAACAGACAGACTGGAGGAGACAAGAGTGATACGGCTCCACAGGAAGCAGCACGGCACACTCAAACCATTTATAAATAAAGTTCAGCCCTTTGTGAAGGCAATACAGCTTCCATGCCCAGACTGACTGGTTTATAATAGCCATTGTGGTCACCAGTCCTTGCAGGACGCAGAAACATCATCATTATCTCCACAGCTGGGAATGGAGAATGTTCTTTTGGCTGCAGGATGCAGCAGCCTGTGATTCCAAACATGAATCCTGCACAAACTCCTGCCGTGTTGCATTTGAGATTTCAGCAGCTGTGATCACTTCAAGGGACCAGAGTGAAAGCACCTTCATTGCCCTCAGAGAGACAGTCATGGGAACATTTTGGGGTGGAAGAAGTATTTGGAAGGGCAGGAAAACACTTTGTGCTACAGCAGAGCAGCAGGACTCCACCCAGAGGTGGAGCTGCCCCAAAACAAGGATGGGACACAGAGATAGCATGCTTGGCAGGAGCTGCTTGTGCCCACTTTGGGCAGTCACACCAGGCTGGTTAAGCCACCCTTCTCCAGCAGCCAGGCTTCCAGCCCAGCTGCAGCCTGTGTGGTGAAGAGCTGTGGGAGAACATTTCCAGTTCATTCTCCTTGCTGAGCAAAAAGCGCTTGGGAAAGGAACCAAAGAAGTCAAGGCAACGTGTCTATTTTCTGACCCCTACCAATCAGAGAGAAATAAACCCACCTCCCTCAGGGGCATCCAAATGCTATTTGTGCCTCTACCATACAAACAATTTAAGGTAAATCTCTGATTTACACCACAAAGAGTTATAGCCCTTTCACAGAATGATAGAATCATAGAATGGTTTGGGCTGGAAACGGGCCTTGAAGATCCAGTTCCAAACCCCCCCACTAGGCAGGGACACCTTCAACTAGACCAGGTTGCTCAAAGCCCCATCCAACCTGGCCATCCTTTACCTTTCCTCAGGGACAAGGTGTTCACTTAGTCCAAAAAAAACAATAAAACAAACAAACTCATTAGGTTAAATTTTTTCTTTTGTGGGTATTTTTAAAGCACTATTTAATTTCAATCCACGTTGCGGAACAAAAAAATCTAATTGTTGTAATTGGCCTCACACCTTATCAATGTATCAGCCACATAACAACTGTGTGACTTGGTCACGCTACAAAGCTCACTATGACTCAGTTTCCTCTTCAAAAAAAGGAGGATGTAAATGCAAACTTATCAAGCCAGAGTGTTCTGAGGTGTGACACATTTTTGAAGCCCTGTAAAAGGCAAATGATAGCAATGGTAATATTTCGCAAAGACAGCAATCATTGCAATTTGGTTCAATTCCAACCAGGAGGAAATTTGCCCTCTGCTTTCAGAGTGGAAAGTTTCCTGAAACGTGCTTGTTCATTAGAGCTCATTACTTTCCTTCAGTGGAAAAAAACTTACCCCTGGTGGCCATTGGATTAGCCTTCTGCTCCTCGTCTGGTCACAAAAAGCAACAGAAGGGTAAAAATAACAGGTCCTTTGAAAATGTTTCTGTAAAGATGGCGCATCTTAGAATAAATTTCTACACAGTTGGACGAAGAAAAAAAATAGGGCAACACCATTTGCTTAAAAATTGACAGCCGCCTGCTATTTTGGAGATCTCTCCTCTAATTGCACGCACCTGCTGTGGCGTGGTGTATTCTAAAATACATCTCACCAGCAATGCTGCTTGGCAGCAGCCAGGGCCACCCAGGAGGGACCCTGCAGTCCCAGTCTTCACAACTTCACAGGAACCAGGGTTTTCTTCCAAGGTAACATTTGAATGGAAATACAAATCAATTCACTGTGAGCCTCTCTCCCTGCTCACTTCTATCACATCACGTCTATCTCTCTTCCACCTTCCCTCCCTCTCCCTCTTAACTACTTTTTCCTGTTCCCTCTCCCCTCAGCATTCTTGACCCCTTGCTCTCTTGCAACACAAGATTTAGGCTTGATTTCTTCATCTGTTATGATTTCTTCATTTGTTATTTTCTTGGCTTCTAAAATATTTTTTCCCCTTCTCTCCCTGCTCTTGTTGTGCCTCTGTGTTTCCCATACTCTAAGCTCAGAAAACTGAGGTAACCCTTTCAGAACTGCAGGGCTTTGAGAGACACGAGGAGATCACCAAAATCCCCCCTCTGCACGTCCTGGTGTCTGTGCCAACCTCTCACCACCTCTCGGCTCCTCCCTCTGGCCTTTGTGCAGGTCACCATCCTCTCTGCCCTCTTTCTCCTTCACCCTTGCCCTGCTCCCTGAACACCTCCGGGGACGGTGACTCATGACGGGGACGGCAGCTCATTCCAATATCTAATCGGCCTTTCTGTGAAGAAATCCCTCTAAATGTCCCACCTGAACATCCCCGGCACAACTTGAGGCCGTGTCCCCTTGTCCTGTCAGTGGTTCCCTGGGAGATGAGGCCAAACCTCACCTGGCTCCTTCCAGGGAGTTGTAAAGAGCGATGAGGTCCCCCCTGAGCCTCCTGTTCTCCAGGCTGAACACCCCCAGCTCCCTCACTGGCTTCTCATCGGACCTGTGCTCCAGATCCTTCCCTTCTCTGGACTCGCTCCAGCCCCTCAGTGCCTTTCTTGAACTTAGGGGCCCAAAACTGGACACCGCATTCGAGGTGTGGCCTCATCAGTGCCGAGCACAGGGGGACAATCCCTGCCCTGCCCCTGCTGGCCACATTATTGCTGCTCCAGGCCAGGATGCCACTGGCCTCCTTGGCCACCCAGGCACACCCGGCTCAGTTCATCCGCGGTGACCAGCGCCCCCGTCCTTTTCCGGTGGGCCGCCTTCCAGCCACTCTTCCCCAAGCCTGGAACGCTACACGGGGTTATTGCGCACACTGGTGCCCGGTGAGTCGCCCAGGGAAAAGGGCTAAAGCTGGCGAGCAGCGGCACAGGAGCGCCGCCGGGCCCGGGTGACGGCCGTGCCCCCATCAGGGCGGGGGCACCGCCGGTCCCGCCCAGCGCCGCCCGGTTCCCTGCGCGGCGCCCGCCGGGAGCCGCAGTCCGCGCTCGGGCCCCGCCGCTGCCCGGCTCCGGCCGGGGCTCCAGTCCGGGCCTGCGCTTCCCGGCGCTTCCCGCCGCTCCCCGCGGTGCAGCCGGGCCGCCGGGGCCGCCATGGGCTGGGGGGCTCGGCTGTGGCTGCTGGGCGGCCTGGGCGCCTGGACGCAGCGGCGGCGGGCGGCCGCGGCCGGGCGGGATGACGGCGAGGGCGGGCGGCACCGGGAGCTGGAGCTGAGGCTGGTGCAGGTCGTGTACCGGCACGGGGCGCGCACCCCGCTGCGGCCGCTGCCCGGGGTAGCGCCGGTGAGCACGGGACGGGACGGGACGGGGCAGGGGCGCTGCGGGGCTGTGCCCCGACCCCGAGCCGGCGGCAGAGCAGACTGTGCTCCTGCCTTGCTGCCGGCAGCCTCATGGTTTGGCGTTTATGCTCCTTCCCGAGGCGATACCGAGAGTAATTCCCGAGGGGAAAGCGAGGGAATTTGGGAGCTTGCACCCCATGCCGCCTACGGGCTTGGGTAGTAGTGGCTGGAAAGCTGCCCAGTGGAAAAAGGCCTGGGGGTGCTGGTCGACAGCGACTGAATATGAGCCAGTGTGAGCCCGGGTGGCCAAGGACGCCAGTGGCATCCTGGCCTGGATCAGCAATAATGTGGCCAGCAGGACCAGGGCAGGGATCATCCCTGTCCAGTTCTGGGTCCCTCAATTCAGGAAGGGCATTGAGGGGTGGAGTGAGCCCAGAGAAAGGTCACGGACCTGGGGAAGGATCTGGAGCACAAGTGTTAGGAGAAGCCACTGAGGGAGCTGGGGGCGTTTCGTCTGGAAAAAAGGCTCAGGGGTGACCTTATCACTCGTCTACAACTTCTTGAAAGGGGCTTGTAGCCAGGTGGGGGTCAGGGTTTTCTCCCAGGGAACAAGTGACAGGATGAGAGGATACATCCTTTAATTTGTGCCACAGGAGGTTGAGGTTGGACATTCAGAGGAACTTCTTTACAGAAGGGGTGATTAGACATTGGAATGGGCTGCTCGGAGGTGTTTAAGGAAAGACTGGGCATGGCACTGTGGTCTGGGTGACACGGTGGTATTCAGTCACAGGCTGGACTCCATGATCT
This sequence comes from Corvus kubaryi, assembly GCF_017639235.1. Classification (NCBI taxonomy): domain Eukaryota; kingdom Metazoa; phylum Chordata; class Aves; order Passeriformes; family Corvidae; genus Corvus; species Corvus kubaryi. Next base: position 6,799,130 of record NW_024581130.1, read on the forward strand.
CAGAGGTCTTTTCTAACCTAATTAATTCTGTGATTCTGTAAAGTAGAACGGCAATAGCACAATAGTGGGACAGGTGACAGCAGAGGGAACAATTGCTGCAGCTGCAGGGAGCCCTCAGGGGTAGGATGCAGGGATGGGCATCCTGGGGCTGCTGTGCCCATGGACTTTGCACCAAGGCCAAGACTTTGCTCAGCACCTTGCAGCTGGTGCTCAGCTAACATGGCTCCTGCCTCGCTGTTACCGTGTGTGATCTGGCTCCCCAGCTCAACCGAGGGGGCCTGGGGAGCCAGCAGGGGTTAGCTAAGGTAGTTTCCTACAGCAGCTTTTCGGTGTGTAACAAAGAGTAGCAATTGTGATTTCCTACAGATTCTTCTTCTGTAAGGGGAGGAAAGCAAGTACTGCATTTCCTGCACATCAGATCTGCAAAACCAGGGAGCAGCGCTGTTCTCATTTCTCTATGAGCTGTGTGAAGAGATCTCTTTGTCTTCGTGTTGTGTTGTTGGCAAGGCAGCATGGTGTAATACTCCAGCTTTAGTTTAATGCTCTTAAAAGTCCTTGGTTTAATGCCCTTGAAAGTTTTCTGCTGAAACACTGTTTGTTTGTTTGTTTTGAAACAGGTGGAATGGCATCCCACTCTTTTAGATGTACCTGCTAAGACTAAGTTTGATTACGTGGTGACAGACCTAAATGGAGGACCCCAACCCCACTCACGCTTGGATGAGGAATACAAAAAGACTGTGTTCAAGGTGAGGCTGTATTTCCTGGTGGGTTCCTCATTCCTCTGTAGACTTTTTTATTTCCATGGTCCACTGGAGCCCTCTCCTTTTCTTTGCTCTCAGGGTGGTGTAGTCGCAGGACAGCTGACTACAGTGGGGATGGAGCAGACATTCGCCCTGGGGGAAAGGCTGAGGAGAAGCTTTGTGGAAGAAGCCAAGTTTCTTTCACCAACATTTAAGCCTGCTGAGGTCTTGTGAGTCTCTCAGGTCCCTCCTGGACCTTCCCTTTCTTCCTGCCCTGTCACAAGTAGCCTTGTGCTAGGGAAACTGACTAGCATACCCTTCTGCCTGGCTTCTGGGCCTTCATCTTTGCTCAGCCTGGCACTAGAACTCACTCGTGAAACAAAGCATCCAATTGCCCAGCAGTCCTGAGAGCGATGCCAGGGACAGATTCATCTCACCTAGGCTGAGCCATTGGCAGTGTTGCTATGCACTTCTATGGTGAGCAAAGAGAAACAGGCGTTTCTGGAGCACACTTTAACTCACTGTAAACAGCTGAAGTTCAGTGAGATGAAGCAACCCCTGCTGCTCACATCAATAATGCTGAGAGCATCTGGCTTCAGAGAAAAAAATCACACCAGAGAAGTGCCAGTTTGTTATCTCCACTATCTCTGATGAGCAGTTCAGATTACAGGTGTCTACCTTAGATATCTATAGTGACAAAAGATGAGTCCCACCACAGCTTTCCAAAGCCACAGTGGATGGAAGCAGAACCCTCAGCTCCAGCAAGACCTTCCCAGCTGCAGCCATGGTAACATGAAGGAGAAAGTGCTACCTCACAAACTGCCTTCTCTCTTTCAGCGTCCGTTCCACTAATATTTTCCGGAATCTGGAGTCCACACGGTGCCTGCTAGCTGGGCTGTACCAACAGCAGAAAGAAGGTTGGGGAGACTTCGGAATAGTGCCTGTCCTTGCTCAGTCTTCCCTAGATGCACCCAGCTTCCAGATCCTAACTCTCTCCAGCTCCTAGTTGTTACTTCTTCCCTGGTTCTATGCACTTGAGCCCCTTCCCCACTTCTCCTGGTCCTGCAGATTCTTTACCAGCTTGTCACTTGTTCCCTCTCTTTGTGTATCTTTCCACTGCTCTTTCAGACCTGCTGAGGAGGTTAATGTTAACCCTCTTCAGAATCAAGAAGGCAAAAAGCTCACACATCTGAAAAAGGTTTCTCAGAGAAACCCAAGTATCTTGGGTATGAGTTCAGTGTCTGGAGTAACTTTCACCTGTGTCCTGCAGTTGGTAACTACTTGTATGTTCCAAAAATATGCTTGCATTTTAAAGATCTCACATCTGCTCCTTCCATATTCAGTTCCACAAACAAGTAGAAGGGACTTGCCAGAGCTCCTTACACTTCATGACACACAGACTAATTTTTGGCACATACAAACCCTAAGAAAAATGAACACACAGCTAGGAAGCTTTACAAGGTGCACAGCAGGCATCCCCGTGAAAATAAATGCACAGAAACAAGTACAGTGGCTTGTGCTGCAGGTGATAGCTCGGGGGGAATTGGTAGTTGATAACACTGGACTTGAGCACAACGACTGTGGGAGTGATTAAAGCAGTCTAAAGAAACACAGATGCACTACTGAGCACAGAAACTTCCTTCTTGTTCCACAGGATCTGTTGTCATTGTCACTGATGAAGCAAGCTCTGAAATGCTCTACCCCAATTACTACAACTGCCAGCGCCTGAAATGCTTGACCAGGTAATTGCCAGCAATATCTCCCCGTATGATTTCACTGCTGTTTCATTTCAGCAGTAGTAATTTACAACAGCACATTTTCTTCCCATTTCCCAATTTCTTCCCCTGCCACTTACTGTTCTCTGGAAATGGTTAGCTAGTTGTATAAAATACTTGGTAAGTGGAATTATACACTAGGCAGTGGCAGCAGAAGAAAATAAAATAGAGACTTTTCCTTGAAAGACGAATTTAATTTAGTCTGTGTCTAGCAAACACTCACTACTAGCTAATGTACAGCTAGTCTGTGGCATTGCTGCAGGGCAGAATTAATGTCATCTACATCCCTTAACGAGCCTTTCAAGTGTGAACATATTGGGCCTTCTTTTTATATTCAGCTTTTGGTTTGGGGGTTATTTCAACATTCCCGTCACATTCATACCTTTCAGAAGAAACTGAAATATACTCAGCCTTGGCACACTTAATGAAGACTAACGAAATAAAATAAGGAACATCCTACATAGAACACTCCTGTTTGCAGAGTCAAGTACTCTGAAATGCCTGTGCCAGGTTTGGGCACAGGGTGGAAAATGGAAAAGAGAGGCAGATATATTAGTTTGGCTGGATTGTACATTAGCATATTTTTGTCCAAAATTCAAGAGTTGTCAGAATTCACTTGGAAAAGCTCACTGTGTAATGCTCGACTCTGCAGGCAAATGATTGGTCTAGACAGTGGTGAGGTGACAGCCCCCTAGAAGGAGCATATTCAGCCTCCTTGAGTAACGTCACCTGTCCAAAAAGGGTCTTCTGCTCCCTGTCCCCCTCTGCCCACCAACAGCACCTTTTGTGACCATGTCAAGGTAGACTTTGAGCTGCAGTAAGCACTGCCTCAGCTTGCAGGCTACCCAGGAAGTACGTGGCCAGCATGAATATTCTCAGCTAAATTTTTAAAAATAAAATTTAAAGCAGCATAAAGATGCAAATGGCTTCTAACAAAACAAAAGGTGGATTTAAGCTACAAACGAGTAGCTAGGTGTTTCCCTTTTCCCACACCATATAGCAATCAGTTCAAAGCTGCCACCCTTTCTTCTTTCATGAGGCAGTTAAAGGCTACTCCCTGAAGACATAGACCTGTACTGTTCCAGTATGACCAGATCTGTTAGCTGATACACAGCCCTTGCTTATGGGAACCACTTTTGGGGTGTTCACATCTCATCCTAATTTTTCCTCCTGCCTCTGTTAGAGCAGAGAGCCAGCTTGAGCCTTGAGATCTGGATACTGTGTCTGTCCTTTCTGCAGCTCAGACTCCCAACATCAGGAATTCCTCAGTATACTGCAGTGCTTCTCTTCTGCCCCTCACTGATGTGGGACAACTGGGCTGGGTCATGAGAAAAACAAAAGACAGAAAGCCTGGTGTGTGAAAAATTTTTGGTTTTCTTAATTCCTTTACAGGGATAGGATGCGGAATGCTATGCGTCAGCCAGGTATCTCTGATGACTTGAAAAAAATTAAGAAGAGGATAGGTATTGATGGTGATGAATCTGTGGATTTTTTAGTCCTCCTCGATAACATTTTTGCTGAGCAGGTGAGCTGAGCTGTTCTGTTGCACTGTCTCAGAAAGAAACATCCCCTTACCACACACATGGAGGAAGTCACAGAGTGCCAACACCCATAAATACTAACGTGTACTCAGTACCTTTCTATGCAACCCAGAATGTTTATAGAAATAGCATGGCCTTTTGAAAAAGCAAGACATGAGGTCAGCCTTGCTGTATGATGGATAAAGACTCATCTCCAGTATTTTTGTTCTTACCTTGTAATCCAGTATTTCTTTCAAGTGTAACGAAGAGCTAAGAGAGGCGTTGGGCCTTGCTTACCCATTACAAAGTGCTTTCCCTATTTTGGCACTCAGCACCTAACAGTCATCTTAATCCCAGTTCCAGCGAGCTACCTGTGAGCCAGACTGCTTCTGCTACTGGAAGGAAGTTGGGCACATTTGTACCCCTTCTTAGCACCCCCTTTTTGCTGGAGCTAATGATAACTGGTGTGTCTGTTGGCTGAATGGCTCAATGTGTTACACTCCCCATAGAACTGCATCCCAAAGAACATACAGCCATCCGTTTGGTACACAGAGCAAGTCTGTGTGTTTAAAACCATCCTAAAAATCCTCACATGAATGCCACAGTACAATGCTGTAGTACAAATGGTGTGACATGAGCAGCTGTTTTCTGTGGGCAGCCATCCATGTGTCTTCAGGCTGGGTTCAGAAAGGGTCAGACCCTACCACTCTGCTACATCTCCTTCCAGGTGCACAATTTGCCAAGCTGTCCTGTGCTGAAGAGCTTCCAGCAGACAGTGGAGCGCCGATCTGTTGACTCCATGCTTTTCCTTCTGGAAGACAGTTCCAGGTGATTGCCTGTGTCCATGCCTCTGGCTTCAGGGGCTGTCTTACCCAGGGTGGATGTGCTACACCAGCTTACTTCAGCAGACAGAAGTGCTTTCCCATCTGCTGCTGTCCTCCACCAGAGCCCACTCATGAGGTTTGTGCCTCAGCCATCTCAGTGTAAAGTTCAGTGCCTGGAGTCAGTACCATGAGCTAGGAGAAAGGAGTGCACACTGAGGAGACCAGGATGTGGGTTTGCCCCCTGTTTTGTTGATCCTCATGAAGAGGGTGGTCTCACAGGAGTAGCAGTAAGCCGCTGAGGTGGGCAGTGAAGGCTTCAGTTGCCACAGGGGTTTCAGTGAACCAGTGGCAAAAGCAGAAGAGATACTTCCAGCCCAAGCCCTGAGGCTGCCCTTGCAGTTGCACAAGTACAGTCCAAATTCCAGCCTGGGAAGTCTATCCCAGGGATGGCACCTGCACAGCTCGGCTGAGAAGTGCTGGTGCTAGCGGAAAAGGTGATGCCAGGTCCTGCACACGTGTAACTACTTGCAAAGAGAATCTGCTGCTACATGCAGCTAATTACCTCCTCCACACTTGTATGTAAAGGCTGGCTGAGTTGCTAGCCTAGCAGTCATTTTCCTTTCAGATTTGTTTGCAGCTGCCACATTCACCAGTTCTTCTCAGGTGGTGGTATAGGGCTGTCTTTTCTTTACTAGGGATTAGAGATCTCAGGTAATGAAAGACTCATTTACCCCATTCCCACAACACCCAGCAGAGTTAGTCACACTCATCTTCCATTTCCACTGATGTATTCATTAGGTAGAGGGGCTTTCTTCCCACCAGATACTGTATGAAGATCATCTCTTTGTTCAGTAAAAGGATAAAAACTAATTTTTAAATAAAGCCATCACTTTCTTGAACCCTGACCCTCCTCACCAAAGACCCCAACCACTTCAGCTGCTGTTTGCAGCAGTCTTCTTCCCTAGCTGAAACCCATGCACTTAAAAATCATATTGGGGAAACAAAATAGCCCAGAGAACAATCAAAGAGTTTCTAGATTTTCATTTACATGGCCACACCTCATGAGACTGCTTGTTAACACCTCTCCCCTCCCAGTCTGCAATCACATTAGAGTGGTGACTACACAACAGCTGAACTAAAAACTGGCCATATTAATTGCATTTAATAGTTCTTAGCTACGTTCAGTGCAGGTTATCAAATCATAAGAGAAAAGCAGGTTCTCAGGCTTTCATGTGTAATTATTTGAAAGTTTTTTAAACCACTAAATTTATTTCTGCTTCTTTTCTAGAGAAGTTCTTCAGATGAATATTGGCCTCCTGTTCAATACCTTGCAGAAGAACATTAAAGCAGCAATAAATCCCTCAAATCCAGCTGAAAAGGCCCGGTACAGCACAGACCTCTTCCTCTGATAGTTATAAATTTTAACTTGATGTCAGTGTGAAAAACTGGTTCAGAAAGATACTGATTGTGTGGGATAAAAAGGAGTGCTCACCTGCTGGAAAAAGCATGAGTGCTACTGCCTATCCATGGAGGAACACAGCTGACATTCTAGGTCTGGTTTTGTTTTTCCCTTTTCTTTTCCAGGAAGCTCTTCCTCTATGCTTCTCATGACTCTACTCTTATTCCTCTCCTGCTGGCACTGGGCACCTTTGATCACAAGTGGCCACCTTATGCTGCAGATGTGATCCTGGAACTGTATCAGCACCGGCGCTCCAAGGAGTGGTTTGTGCGCGTGTCTTACCGTGGAGAGGTGAGATCCCGTGGGAAGTCCCGCCTACAAACCTTGGGCTTTTGGTTTCACCATGCAGCAAAAAAGGGCTTTGGCAGTGCACAATAGCTGTGATTTTGTCTCTTTGCCTTGCAGGAGCAAGTGGTGAAAGGCTGTAAAGCAGGTCTCTGTCCACTCGAACGATTTCTGGAAGTTCTTTCACAGTACTCAGTCAGTCCAGAAGAGTACAAGAACCTGTGCTCCCAAATGGACAGGAATCAGCAAACTAACTCATGATTATGCGGACTTAAATTAAAATTCGTTTATTGTCACAATCTTTGACTATTTTTCTTTATGTCCTTGCTAGCCTTCTCTGTTGCAAAGGTGTTTTAGATGAGCAGATATTTTCCTACCAGACACAGGGTGGCACAGTGTCACTTTACACTGTTAGCGGCAAGCTGAAAGAAGCCACGTGACAGAATGGCTCAAGTTTACTTCTGAGGTGGCCACACAAAAGCAAGCAGAGGCTGAAAACAGCAAGGGAGAGAACATACCATTTTAAATTGCCCCTCTGCATCAGGAATGCGAGACAAAACATTTCTCTTCCTCATATGCTGGGACTGTGGGATGAAGCCCAGCTCGCTCTGTGCTACCAGACCTGAAAGCTTTAACGTAGCATTGATTTTATGTTTGGTAAAGGCAGAAGCCATTGTGCCTTTCCCTTTCTTTTGGCATGTTGGAGGGTTGCTCTCTGCAGACAGATGAGCCTCCCTAATAGTACAGCATTTAGCTACCCCATCTTCTTGAGGGCATTTTTGTGCACAGAAAACACCTCCAAAGAGACAGAAAACCTCCAAACCTCTTCCCTGCATTTCTCTAATTATGGAAATTCTGCTGTGAACATGCAGAACAACCACAGTGGGCCAAGTACAAGAACACACAGTCTTGGTGAACTCTGCTTTATGTGCTTTAAACAAGGAAGTTCGGGGAGCTGGGATCGACTTCAGCTTTGGGCAGCAGTGATCTATTTTGCACTTGCTGAAAGAGGAATACAACACCAGCCAACAGCAGTGCTTCTGGCTGAGATTACAGTTTCTCCTGTAAGACAGCACTCGGAATCACTGCTGCCAAAGTCATAGAATCATAGAATGGTTTGGGTTGGAAGGGACCTTAAAGATCATATAGTTCCAACCCCCTGTCCAGGTCCTTCTGTTGTGTCAATTGCACCACCTGACTTCATGTCCTCTGCAAAGTTGCTGAGGGTGAACTCAATCTCACTATTTCATTGAAAAAGATCTCCACTTTTCAGTCAGTAAATAAAACACGGTCCCTACTTTTTTTGGGATAGGCAAAGGTTAAAATAGGGGGACCATTTATTAAAATGGCCCTGCAATGTTGGTTCTGTGTTACCCCTTCTTGCTTAGTGAAAAAATCACTTAATGTAAGCCATTGACAGATATGTGATGGAGGCACTACAGCACCTTTTCCCTGAGAAGAATGGGCTGGATTTACCTCCACTCTTTCATTAGCCTGCCCCCATCACAATTACATGTTGACATCACGCACAGCGAACAGAATAATTTCAGTACTAAATACATTGCTGGAGGTCTCACAGAATTGCTATTAGAAGCTGTCAAAAAAGCAAACAAAACATTGTTATTTTCCATCAAGTTTTTATACAGCCTAAAACCATAATGCCAGTATATAAAAATCAATGCCTACCCCTGCTTAAGAACAGTGTGTTCTACTCTAATCAAGCTTGCTCTCATACACAGTTTCAAGTATTCGGGGAACAGTGATGAAAATATTGGGTCTACAATTACAAGTTATTTGTGAGGCATGGACTGCTTGGAAAAAGGCATTGGAAGCTTTGGCCATAGAAAGGGGGAACTCACATACCTACTCTTAAATAATAACTAGGAGCATCCCCAACAAAACTGACCAGCAACCAGGTTAAAAATTGCAACACAGCCACAACCCAGAGCACTTGGCAGCACAAGTTGTTGCAGAGCAGGTAAGATTGTTAAAGGGCACTGCTTTCACACAGTTAAAATCCTCCTATCACTCTAGGCGGAGTACTACACATTTCAGTAACAGCAGAAGGCCTCAGAAAAGCAGGCCAGCTTCTTGGCAGGGGCTAGGAGGAAGGCACCGCTGGGAACAGGTTACTTCATTGTCTCTTACAGGGTTTTTGTAGTGCCCCCTCTGCCTTGTTCTAGCCTTTCCCTTCCCCTCAGTGTGGAAGTGGTTGGGCCATGCATTGGTCCATCCCACTGAGCACTTCCATGGTACCTGTGGCCCACAGGATGAAGAAGTTATTTCTGACCACAACTGGTGTAAATGATCATTTCAGAAGAGGATTGGTTGGACAGTGGAAGATTTTTTATACCAAAGGACACAGGAAAGTGGGAGCTACTGAATTGCAAACACAGCATGGAAGAGCTGAGACATTTCTGAGAATGTGGAATAAAAATTCTCAGAAATCAACAATTTCCCAGTATCCCAGACAAAACAGCATAACTTTTGGTCCTGTGTCATTAACCATTTTTAGGTTAATGAATTACAACCAATTGACACAGTGGAGTACACTCTACGGGCCTATATCAAACATGGATCAATTTTCTTTGAGAAGTGTCACATTAGGGAACATGTTTCAGCCCGCAGCCTGGCAAAGCTGCATGAGAAAAGCCTTCACCATTGTCAGTGCAGAAGGACACCACCAATAAAATGTAGCCTGTCCTGCCACCTGAGTGAAAACCAGCGTAGCAGAGAGCACACCAAGCACCACAAAACTAAGCCCTGCATATACCATATTTCTAATAGTCCTAACACTCTGGGGGGACAAAAAATGCTGCATTTCAACTTACCCTCAGGAAGATTTGGCCACCCACATCTACTTTGAGTCAGGATATATGTATTGTACCAGAAGCACTACCAGCATTCAAATCCCAACCAAGACTGGTGCAGATCAGATCTCCACACACACTGGTCTGTCCTCCAAAATGCGACCCATTAGACACCACAAGGATGTCAGCACTAAATTCCTAAGGCTGGCTCCTTGCTGTCATCTTCTTTGGTACATTAGTTAGCCCATGGTACAGGTACAAATCTTGAGTTTATTTGGACAGTGCTTAAAACTGCCACTGTACTTCACAGATGACCTGATTGCAAGTCTACTAATTTAAAACAAACAGATTTCAAATATTTTAAACTTTTGATTTAGCAGGCAAATTACTTTGCGTTTCAGAAGTTCACCATCTGCTGGGTTTACCTTTTAAGTCTCTCCACACTCCGGCTGCGCAGCCATCTGGGATGAGATAATTTGAACAGCAGACGGTTTCCTCCCATGTTACTAGAGAGGAAGAGCAGCCAAGCATGTATGAATAAAGTCTATTTCATTCTTTCAAACAAAGGTGGAGGAGGATGATTTGAAAGCTTAAAAAAAAAAAAAGGGGGGGGGAGGGGAAGAAAACTAAAAATGGCAACCCACTTTCCATCTTCAACTGCACCATGACTACCAAAGCTGAGTCACAGTTACTATTGATAAGCAGGAGGGAACAGAGCCTGATTTACAGATCCTCAGGTGAATCTGCAAGGCTGACAGCTGAAAGCTTTTCCATTTGCAAAGCAAAAAGGGAAGAAGTAGCATCAGAGCGAAACAAAAAAGTTAATCTATGTACATCTACGGAGTCATTTTCACGACGGAGGTTGCTAAGACCTTAGCAACTCTTGTCCATCTGCTGGTGCAATCTCTGAAGTTAAGTGTACCTGCATGGACTCAGGAGAATCCACATCGTCTGCATTTTCTGTAGAAATATCTCATTAAGATACCAAATGCCAGCATCGTAAGTTAGACACAGAAGGAACGTTAATTATACAGCCCGTTTAAAATGTATCCTCTCGCTGTTCAGTGGCTTTGAAACAGTGAATCCCCTATGCTAATTTTCCTAGAATAGGTCACAGCCACCTCAAATCCTTTGCTATTCAAAATCTCAACAGGCATAGGAGGAACTGAGAAAGACAGTTTAAAAAAAAAACCCAAAACCTCCAGCTTATTTCTATGTCTATCAAGAACTTTGCTTTGTTCAACACAGTAAAAACCTTCAGGAGTGATGGCAGAAGTGGCAACACTTAAAAAGGTTGCATTGTGACAATTCCCATGCAAGGTCCTCAAAAGGGAGCTGTGCAACCACTTAAAGAAGAGGTAATTCCGCTCTACAGAAATAACACTTACTGTGTCATTGTCAGCTCTTTCTAAAATCTTGACAAGCCCGTGCTTCAGGCACGATGCCTGTCTTGTCAGAGGGAAGCACCACAACAGACATCCTACACTTTGTCAAAAGAGTAATTCTCACCCAAAATCATTGTAAATTTGCATGACAACACAAAGGTGAATTTAGAAGCAGACAACAGAAGGCTCTGAGGCTTTCGTGCCTCCAATGGTGCATGGCTTCAGTCATTTTATAACGCCAGCAACAAAAGTTTAGTAAATCAACCACCAAGTGGAATTCTTTTTCCACCTGTTAAGGATCCGTTAACTCTAAAAAATTCTCACACACAAGCATGTTAAAAATACTCATTCTCCACATGAATTTTCACACTAATGGCCAGCCCTCTGAGGAAACTCCTCATTGAAATCATTTCAAGTAGCAGTAAGTGGAAGGAAGAACAGATTACACACTCCATATACAGTGCTGGGGGACCACAGAACAGCCAGCCACAGAGCCCACACCCTGGCCCGCAGATCCACATCTGGCTCGTGCTGGTATTCTCCAGGAGCAGGGCTCAACTCCCAATCCATGTTTTGTCATCCAGCCTTTCACTCCTCATAGGCAAGACCATAAAACCTCCTTGCTGAAATCCTCTCAAAAGGCAAGTTTGAAAAGACAGGGGATTAGGAAGCAATCGATGAGAACTGTGGCAAAGCAACAATTTACTCAGCAGGGCTGTCTTGATAAAAATCTGCTCACTGACAATTTCTCTCTCACCTTTGTTATTAAAGTTCATCTGTTCCCCACTATCTCAGGCTCTCAGCACGGGCAGTCAGAGACCTGACCCAATCCAAAGTCCCCAGAGAGGGACACAATCCCAGTGCCAGGGCAGACTGACACTGCTGCTCGGGGGGAGCTCAAACCCACGTACCTTGCAGTGTGCTGCAAACACTCTCCAGGAGGAAGTGACAGAGACAAGTTTCATCTGTTCCTTGACCCTCAACAAATTGAGGAAGTCTGTAAGAATCGTTCCTGGGGTGTTCTGAAATAAGACCTCCAAGGGAAAACAAGCTCAGTTCAGGATTAAGTTAACAGAATTGCCTCAAAAGGAGCACACAGCTGCCTATTGACCAGACTTTAAGGAGCTGTCAAAGTTTACCCCACCTGGCCTCTAGGCTGGCCATGATCACAAGGAAGAGAAAACAGTCATCTGGCCAGCTGTTTGATGTATGCAGAAACAACTGGACTGGATAAAGAAGACAGTTCATTTTTGTAAGAAACAATATATTTTATTTTTCTGACACCACAGCCCTGGCGAGTGGTTTTGTACCAAATTTAATGGAGGTTACACAGAACGTTTTACGCTGGGGAGGAAAAAAAAATAACCACAAAAAAAAATCCTGGATAACTTTTAGTGTCTGTTCCACTCCCACATTAATAAAATCACTTGGGGTTTCTAAGAAAAGGAGAATAGGGAACAGTGAGAGAGACTACTGTAGGATGTAACAGTGTCCAAGTCCAGCCCCTTCCTAAAAGTGGGAAGAGTCCCCACGTGAGGAGAGGCTCTCCTAGATTTACTCCCCAAAATAACACAATGTATTGCAGCTGCCATAGGAGGAGACAGAAGGGGACGGAGAGAGAGAGAAGCCTATTTAATAAAGAGTGGGAGGGAGAGACAGAAGGTGCTGGACAGCACGCCATAATTTGAAAAATATGTCCTTAACTTATTATTTATTTCTTTTAAAAGATTCCCCTCACTGAACTTAAGTTCCTTTTTGTGCTTTTCATTAATACTCTGCTCTGAGGTCGTAGTTTGGTTTTTCTATACATTGGAGTTGAAGGAAAATAGTCCGAAGTTCTGAAGATGGATTCTCCACCTAAAGTAAACAGCCTAGAATCCCATTCTCCTCTCACCCCAAAGACTAAAGTCTCTGCTAAAATCCCTTTTACAATATAGTACAGTACACAAAAAACCCCAAAAATAACCGAGAGTCCTGGGAGAAGCCAGTCCAAAGGACGTAAACATACAGAGAATGGTGCAACTTGTGACAAATGGCAATTCTCAAAATACAGCTACAGATTCTCAAAGCAGGTGCCGTCACGGGATACCCAAGTCCACAAAAATAATTTTTAAAAAATAAATCTTAAAAAAAAAACAACCTGTTAAAATGAATTTTTTTTTTTTTTCAGGTAATTCCATACATTCGAGATTTCCCAAAGCGTCCTCTGGTCTCTTTTCACCTATTGCATGGCCAAACTGTACTCCTGAAGCTCCCAAAAAAGCCCTCAGGACGTGGAATCTCATCTTGACAAGGATCACAACATCCAGTCTTATGGTAGCAGCTTAAAACATCATGTTCCCTGGGTTTCCAGGGCCTTGGCTAAATCCTCCCATGCCAACATCAGCAGCCATACCTCGGGGCCTCATCTGGGGGGGAATCATGATGTTTTGTTGGGGTCCCATCATGCCCTGCATTGACATCATCATCCCGGGTGACCCCACAGGGCCCGGGTGGCTGTACAGCCCGGCAGGGGCTCGGTCCTTGCCCGGGATCATGCCCACGGCGGCCACGGGGTTGCTCATGAGCGCGGGCTGGCCGGGCATGGCGGGCTGTGCTGGTGACATCATGCGGTGGTGCGGCCCCATCATGCCCTGCTGCAGGAAGGCCGGCGGCCTCATCGGGTTGTGACCGGGCATGGACGGAGCCGTGCCAAGAGGGATATCTGGAGTTCCCACCGGCCCAGGGCCCCCCATGCCGGGCAATGTTAGTCCCATCCTCGGGGTCTGCTCTCCTATCATCCCCTGCATGTGGGAGAAGCCAGGCCCGGGACCCTGCGGCTGCTTGCGGCCTGGCACCTCCCCACGAGGGAAATACTGTAGTGTCTGGCTAGGCTTCTCTGATGGGATAATCCTGGACAGGTCAAACTCAGGTATTCCCGTGGCTCCAGGACGGATCACCTCCTGCAGCTCTGGATCGGTGAAAACCGAAGGCATGTTGTTTCCAAGAACAGTGAAGGAGTCTGGACCGCCAGGGCCTCCAGTCTTGCAAAGTGCTGGATCTGTCGAACTTTGGGGCAGGTTGGTAGGACGCCCCAGAGGTCCTTCTCCGTGGAAGCCCATTCCCGCTGGGAAGTTGCCTTGTCCACCACTGGGCCCGTTGTGTGGAAATGGCACCTGCTGTGGAGGGGACTGTACGGGAGGGAAGCCCTGCGGGAAGCCCAGGCGTCCTTGAGGTACCATTGGAGACTCCTGGGAACCATGCCCCATCATTGGGTTGTGTGACATCAGGCCGGGTCCCACGGGGACCCCATGAGGAGGTATATTGGGTCCCATAGCATTTGGAGAGGGCATCTGGTTGTTATGGGAAAGAGGCTGGGTCATTCCCATTGGGCTAAGGGTTGGCATTGGACCCACTGGGTTTGGACCTGAAATTCGAGGATTCTGAGAATTAATGCCCATTCCTAGGGAAGAAATAAGGAATCACATTTAGACAACAGCAGTAATAATCAATAAAGCTATCAGAGAGCTTTCTGCAAGGTTACCAAGTCTGTACACACACACACAAAAAAGCAGTGCTAGAAAAAAAACCATCAGCAGTGGCTCTGAAAAGTGTTATTTTAACCAGAAATTTGATGTCACCTGAAGAGCAGACTCCCTAAGCTTGTCACTGCCCTATGAAGCAGTGACTAAAGCCTGCTCCATAAGTAGGATCTCAGTCCAAACCACACTTTTACTATGTCTCTGGCAGTAACAAACATGTCTGTGACAGATTATCAGCATATGGACACTTGTCCACTGGGAAGTGACCGGAACTCCTTTCAATGCTCAGCAGTGATAAATCAGGTAACCCCTGCAAGACTAAGAGGCAGCGATCAATGAGGTTAATGAGTTACCATCATGAACTTATTCAATTAGCCAGCTTCCCCCAGATATATTCAGCCCCTCTGATCATTACTGTGTGAAACACACAGCAAAGCTACAGGTAAACTCGTTAAGAATTCATTACCAATTGCCACTCTCATGAAACATCCACTCATCCCCTTTTTTAACTATTAATTCGATAGGGTGGAGGTACTACAGCCCACTTTTGCATTTTTGATGATTCAGTGTCAAAAAAACCCCCAAACAAACCCCCTAAAAACAGTGAAGCTTCTATGGCACTGCCTTAAGGCAGGGGAGGTAAAGTTTCTTTTGGATAACACATAGTACGTCTGACCCTTAATCCCATGACCAGCCTTCAGTCACACAAATAATTCCAGTGTACCTGAAGGGAAATCTCTCCCATGCACAAATGTTTTCCATGTTAAACACTTTCTGAAGAATTCACACTTTCTGGACAGAAAAGCAAAGTTGCGAGGAGAATTACCATCTCTACATTTCAGAGAATTGCAACTGCTTCCTCAAAAACAACCCATGGCTACATATTCCAAGTTTTTTCCCATCTCACTGTCTTCATTGGATGAGGCTTCCATCAAATCACCCTCACTGTATTGCCTGATACCTTGTGCTTATCTTCCTTTGATTTTCTTACCTGGTACACTGTTCATAGGTGGCAAGTTTGGGGAGCGTGCTGGAGGGGAGTCGTCGTCCGAGCTGGCCACAGTTTTGATGGCATCATGATAGAGCGGTGTAGAGCTGGGCATGGCAAATTTGGACATCCTGGACATCATAATGGAGAGGGGATTCTGGGAGAGGGTTGGCTCTGGAGGCATTGTGTAAGGACTGCTAGAGGGAAGATTTCCAGGGAGAGTCACAGGAGCAGACTGGCTGACTGTGGAAGGAGGTGGACCACCTTAGGAAAAAAAAAAGAAAAGAAAAAGAGAGAGCTTAATTTTTTCTCCTTCTTTTCCCCTAGAAATCTCAAAAACTAGAAATCTTTTTTATTGCAAGACTTTACATGACTAGTGCAGTCAATGGCTATGAAAGGTAACCAGAAAAATAAGCCTGTTGGTCAA
Organism: Corvus kubaryi; assembly: GCF_017639235.1. Taxonomy (NCBI): domain Eukaryota; kingdom Metazoa; phylum Chordata; class Aves; order Passeriformes; family Corvidae; genus Corvus; species Corvus kubaryi. The sequence goes on from NW_024581130.1 coordinate 6,814,864, forward strand.
GTTCATTAACATCTGTTATCCTACTGGATAACACTTCTAACTAGAACTATCTTGAGCCTCCACAAATGCACATGAAGAATTACCAGTTTAGTCTGAAAATCTTATTATTCAATTTCCATACACTGAAGACAGACTTAGAGGTAGCCATAAAAATCAAAATCTATAATCAAAAAAGACACAGACAGCACAAGTAATGCTGTAGCAGATTTTATGCTGAGACATGCGAGAACATTTCTGACAAGCTACATCAGGAGCTACAAGTAAAACTCCCTGTTTATATTTCATTTCATGTTTCATATAGAGATATTAGCTGCTTATTCCACTGAAAGAAGCATTCTCTGCACCTATTAGCTTAATGTCACCCTTTGCTCTCACAAAATTAGAGGTAACTTAACTGCACCTCCAATCTCCTTTGTTCTTCACTGATGAATTTTATGCCACCCAGACCAATGTGAAGGAAAGATGCTTAACCAAAGCTGCACTCTCACTGAAAATTCACTGCACGTTCCTCAGCCCCTCCCGACCAAAAGAGGAAAGGAGAATAGGGAATATAAAAATCCTGCAATGCCGAAAGATCCGTGCTTTGGAAGAGCCGCATGTAAAAGCATTCATTAAGCACTACGTAAGGCATAGACTAAAGCACTGAGGTGCCTTCCTGAGCCGCCGACCCCATAGGCACACCCCTGTCCCCAGTCCCCGCTGTTACTCGCGGTAGCACTAGAGGGCAACGTGGGCAAAGGGCTCCTCTTTCCCAGCCAGGAGAATTTCCCGGGCAGAAAGGTCGGTCGCCCAGAGCTGTGGAAGCCTGGACTGAAGGGCGGGTGAGCTGTGGGAAGGTGAGGGCAGAGGTGTGCCAGCACCTGAACCCCGAGGTCCCAGGCACAGCACAGCTCAGCACGCAACCAAGTGTTATGTACAGTGGTGGTTAGATCACTCCAAAATGCTCAAAACCTGAACAACTGGATCACAACTTCCCGTCTGCAGTGTAAACCTAGAAAGGACCAACCATTCCTGACCCATGCCTAGATACAGGGCTGGTTAAGTGCTCAGCATGTCTTTGTAGGTACCTTTCATATCAAAGTGCTTTAAAAACATCAACGGGATCTTCTCCATTGAGCTACAGGGACCATGAGCTATGGAAGAACAGCCACAGACCCCCCTCCAAGGAGAGATTTCTCCCATCAACCTTCCACATCCTTTCAGTGACCAGCCCTCAGCTCCGTACATGGGAGGCAGGGTGAAAACCCACAAATACAACAGGAGGAGGAAAAGCCCTCACCCTGCACTGGCACAGCCCACTTGAATGGGGAAAGGGCCATCCAGCTCCTGTCCTGCTGCGAGAGCTCTCCTCCCTCCCCTTGCTGCACATCTTGGATGACCCGACACAAACCAAAGCGCCAAATCTGGCTAGCAGAGGCAGCACTCACCCGACTCCACGTTCCCCAGCATGGCTGGAGAAGACATGGTTAGAGACGCCTTATGGTTCGGGGGAATCCCAGGGCTCTGCAAAGGAGGCTTTGGAGATGAAGTCCATCCAGGAGAAGGTGCGGGGAGAGACGGAGACTTGAGGTGGACAGGAGAAGCAGCAGCAGACCCCAAGACAGGCGGGGACTTAATGGAGGCAGCAGCAGCTGCGGCAGTGGGGCCCGCGAGCATTCCTGCCAGCTGGGAGGGCGTCTGAGGGGACTTGAGGTTCCCCGAGGGAGACCCCATCATGGGAGACTGGACCTGGCGCATCGTGGGGGACTTCAGGGGGTTGATTCCTGGCGAATGCACCTGACCAGCTGCAGAGATATCCAAGGGCTTGCGGCCGAGGCTGCGCTGCGCAGGGGGAGCAGTGTTGAGGCTATTCGGGTTACTGGTGGGATTGAGAGGTAGTGGCGGCATGTGGCTGAGCCGGTTGTTAGTCCTTTGGTCAGGCCCGATCTGTTCTCTGAGATTCCGGAGACCGACTCCTGGGCCCTGAGACATGGGAAGGAAAGGCCTGGGACCCATGCCATACTCCTGCTGCGGGTGCTCCCCGAACGGCAGCGGCACCATTTTCTGCTGAGAGGAGAGCATCTCCGAGACACCAGGGCGCAGTTTCATCATCTCTTCCGGCCCAACTCCTGCCTCCCTCAGCTTCTGAGGGACCAGGGGTGGGTTGGAGCCCATGCTGACATTCATGCCCATGTCCCCCTTCATGCTGCCAGGGCCCATCCCAAACTCCAGCTCCCTGCTAGAAGCCATTTGTGGGGGTATTCCTTTTGGGAAGTCCCCCCTAGAGGGGCTCATCGGTCCTTCTACCGGCATGCGAGGGAAGATGGGGTTGTTCCCAGGCTCCATGTGTCTCTGGGAAGGCATCATTCTGTTGATCTCCATGCCAGGCCTGATGCCTTCCATGTTCAGACCAGGAGGGAGGCCCATCTGTTTCTCAGCCAGCTGCTGCTGATAGAGCTCTTCGGGCAGGCCCTGCGGATTGGGGAACCGCTCCCCTCGGCCAGGGCCACTGAAGACACCCTGACCAGGAGGGAAGTTTCGGCCATCTGGGATTTTTGGCACATCATCTGGCCAACTAACTCCTGAAAGCCCAGGCCGTGAGGTGGGATTCGGGACATTGGGGCCTTCCATGTCAGGGTTCATCATACCTGCAAAACCAGGCAGGCGCATCTGGCTCCCGGGCACGTTGGGATGAGGGGCCATGCCCCTGGGGGGCAGAGAGTGTGACATGTTCATGCCTTCAGGGAAGGGCTCTGGACCCCCAGGTCCCCACCCCTCACCAGGGGTCATCTGGTAGGGAGGGGGAGGACCTCGGACCACCCCACGAGGCCCGTGCTGGTGGACCATCATGTCCTGCAGGGAACACTGCTGCACAACCACCTGCTCTTGCTTCCTTCTCTTCTCCTCGTAAAACTCCTGCTGCAGCTTGAGCCAAGCCACCTGCTCAGGAGTCATATGGTCCAGGTGGTCTGGGCCTATGGCTCCTGACTGGGAGTTCATTGGTGGTGGCCCCATTTCATCTGGGGAAAAAGGCATGTCCCTGTGTCCTTGAGGGCCAAATGGAGCCCCTCCATCTGTCCGAGACCCCGACCCTTTACCTAAACTTTGGGATTGAGCCATCATAGCCTGTATTGGCCCTTCAGGTTTCTTTTGGGGACCATCCAGCACCCCAGCATTTGGGGGTGGCCCCCCACTTTGCCCTCCCGCAAACTCCTTCTCATCAGGGAAGAGCATGCGCTGGATGTCTCTCAGGGTCTGCAACGAGCGCTCTCGGTGCTCCAGCTGCTCCTGTGACAGTCCATCAGGATTCTCACCCAAACTGGATGGGTCCCCACCAGACACCTGCTGGGGAGGACCTTTGGGGTCCGCAGCAGAGCTATTGCTACCTTGGGAAACCGGGCTAACTGCTCGATTATTGGGGGTTGAACTCTGCCCAAATCCTTCTGTCTGCAATGGGGTAGAGTTGGCAGGGCTGCCCACAGACATCACTTTGCTTTCCACGCTGGGACTGTCCTGATCTATGGGACACGGGGGGCCAGTGGGTTTGGATACTGGTGCTGACACAGGTGGAGTCGGCTGCATTTTGGCGTTCTGGGGAGGGTTCTGGTCCTGGGCAGCGGGGGGCTGGGGCTGCGGCAGAGGTTTGGGTTCAGTCCGAAGTGCAGTGATCTGGGGGTTCTGCAAGAAAAAGGCACACTCGGTCACTTGCTCTTCTTACAGCCATGTCTCATAAGCAGCAGTGCAAACAAAATGCCCAGTCTCAACCCCACCAGCCCACACTTTGCAGGCAAGGGTAGCCTTCATGCAGCAATTACACAGCAGCCTCTTGGCAATGCAGAAACCTACTTTGCTCAAGGCATTACTGCAGGGACCCCTTTCTTCTGTGCTAGCTCTGCGTGAGCAATGAGTTGGAAACATACTACCCAAATATTGCAAGACTAGGTTATGTGCAGAAAGTTTGAACAACAACTGCCTGACTTCCTAAAACTTATTTCAGAGTGTAAATAACCATCCGACTCTCGGAGTCACACACAGGCACATTTACCATTTTCCCTTCCCATCCCCATGCAGGTATTCCCTACCAAAGGTACAGTGTTTCGTTCCGCCTTGCTGTTTGAGATGTTCTGGATATGAAAAGACACGATGGTTTCCACCTGTCCCTTCAGCACAGCTTCTGCAGCCCTGCAAAGACAGACAGGCAGATGCACATATCCAGTTGAAGCTAAAAATCAATTTTTCTTAACTGGCCTCCCTTCTATCTTTCAGCTGGAAGAAGGGAGAAAGACTTAACCACACATTTCACTCTAGATAAGTAGCAAAAGAAAATGCTTACATCTACAGACTCATCAGCATTCAGGGTTCATGTCTCAATTTAAGCCATCCTGGCTGCTATTCATTGCATGGATTGCAAAACAATATCTATCAGCATTTGCAAAAAAAAAAAAATATCCCCATACCTCAGAGAAGTAAACAGTTACTTCTCAGAGGAAAAAAGGTAGGGATATTCTCCACTCTAGCCTCTTCAGCATCCCTAAAACAAGTAACGACTTTTTGCTACTTGATGCAGAAAGTGCCCTTGATAATCTCCTAAAAGATGAGCACAAATACAATTCCTGCTCCCAGAAGACATTCAAGCATCTACCTACTTACTTGTTGGCCATCTCAGTAGAAAAGACGTAAACCACTTTGGATGGAGTCTTCTGCCCGCTTGCTGGCTCCAAAGTGGCAGTCAGACCATGGGAAGGTGTGGAAGACCTTGGGGCTGAAGCATTTGAAGGAGTCATGGAGTGTGGTGTGTGCTGAGACTCCTGGGACTTCACATGATCAGCAGAATTGCAGTCTGGAAAGCGACATAGAGGAAAAGAAGGGAATCATTATCTTGGGAGCTCTTTGGAAATCATTTCAGACAACTGATCAGAGCTTTTCCTCCTCTGGAATTTCCTGCTTCTTCGTCCAGTACCACTAAAGGCAATTCTTCTATTACACCACACATCTTTCCTCTAAAGCCATGGTGTCATTCAAGTAACATTGGGAGAAAGCTCATTTTGTCTCTTTCCATGGAAAGTGGCAGTTCCCAGAACTGATCTCTTTCAATTCTCTAATGACCGCAAAGAAAAGCAGAAAAGCTACACTTTAATGTAGGAACAAACACAAATGTCTGCCTCAAGAAAACACTCCTGCAAAATTTACTTTTTTTTTTTGCTCAGCCACCTTAGCTAGGTGACCTAGAAAATGGACAACGAAGATGGACAACTGAACATGTAGTCTGGTTTTGCACTGCCTCACGGAGCCAGTGTTGGAGCTAGGAACAGAACACAGAAATCCCAGCTCTCTGGCTTGTGTTAGCAGTCAGGGTGCTACGGGTTATGTACCTGTGTTTACAAAACAGACTTGAATATTGTTTAAAACCCCAGTTACAACAGAACAGTTCCTGAAAGGCCAAAGGCCAGAAGGAGACCAACAGGTTGCATTTGTACTTTTAAATCCTCTGGGGGAGTTCAAGAGTTACAAAGGAACTTTCCCACCAGAGTCAGGTCTGGGCTCTAACCGAGCGTGAACAAGACATTTACCAATGCCAGCTATGACAACCTCTCCTCTTCGCCTGCTTTCAAGACCTTTAGACTTCATTGGCTGGAACTTACAGAAGCCCAGACAAACAAATGTTTCACTAATACTTGCATAGCAATTCTCCATCTCACAGAGGATTCAGACTGATTGTCTGCACTTGCACATGAATCCTAGCAAACATACCTTTGATTTCCGGGTCATCATTAGGAGTCCCAGCTTCCCTCTGTTCAAAGGAGTCTGCCGAAATGCTCCTCTCTCTCTTCCCCTTCCCCTTGGCACCATTTCCAGCCCCATTCTTCAGCCCCATACTCCCACCCGGGCCAGGGAGCACTTTGGGGGTGTGACCTCCACTTTTGGGGTCACAGGGGGAGGGCTGGGATTGGCTGGTGGAGCCCCCTTGTTTGCCTTGGTTGGAAAATTTGGAATCCAGCTGAGGGTTGCCAGACGGGGACATCACTGTAGGGGGACGGACCATCACCTCCTGCTTTGATTTGGGGCTACTGGGGAGAGAGAAAAAATAAAAGAAAGAAAAGGAAAAAGTGACAAATCACACCATTGATTAATTCAGCCCTGTAGGAACAGATTGGAGTGAAGCAGAAACAACCACTGTCACCTTTGCAAGCTAAGACAATTGCTGACAAATAAAAAATGCCTGCAAGCTTAGAGTCATGCAGGTGCTTTTTTGAACATGCCCTGAAAGGGTTATTATCCAAGATGGGATCTCATTGCTCAAGAAGGCACCAGGGCAAACCACAGACCTGCCAGATCCCAGAAACTGCTGTCACATGAGGACCCACCTCTGGTGCTTCTGTCAATAAAGACAACGGTTTCTATGTGCACAGAGAAGCACCTCACACCAAGACCAGCTCAGAGTAAACAAACAAGGCACAATAAAGTTCACCTCACCATTCTCCTGGACCCCACCATGCTGCAGCTCTGCTCAGAGCAGACCCCCCCACACCCCCTCCCTTGTACCTCCCTATCCAGTTCTACAGGGAGCACAAGGAAAACCCAGCATTACTGCAGCATTCGTCATACATTGGGGCGAGCTGCCAGAGAAACACAAACCTCTGACCGTGAAAACAATTAAACCAGCTACAACCTGCCCCTGAATAAGGAAAGAGAAGGATACCATCTCCAAGAACACTCCTGCAAAATGGGGCAGTGAAGCTTCCTCAACTTGCCAAAGGAGACTCAGAGTCTTTCATTCCTCTTCCATCCAGCAAATTGTATCCTAAAAATATTTTGCTCCTCTGGGTTCTACAGATATTAGGCACCCCTTCCCTCCTCACCCTCCACTTACTCCATTGTTATCAGATCTTCTGCATTGTGTTTTCCCATCATCACTATCACTTCCAAAAGGCAGTACTTGCTAGCATCCTCACTGTGGGACTCACACAAGCTGTTCCTTCCTTTGGACAGACATCTGACTCAGAAGCATTCCCTCAGAAATACTGTTAAGCTCCAGATGACCTCTAGGAGTAAATAATCCAACTCAAGAATGCTGTCAATCAGAACCATCCTAAGTCCCTGGACACTGCTTTGCTTCCCTATTCTTCCCCTTCCAAATAAGGGGGGAAGAAATGCTGACCTGCTGCACTGGCAGGTGAGTGACGCAGAGGATCTCAGTGCTCAGCTGATCAGTTCTCCAGGCTGTTCAAGCCAATAATAAGGAGAAAGCATTCTGTGTGAAAGTACAGACAGAGAGACCTTTTGCTGCCCAACTACCCCTCGGGAAACAGATAATTAGAAAAGGAGGAAGGGAAAAAAAACCAAGATAGAAACAGCATGTTTACTCTCCTACAGCCTATCCAGGCACCTGGAGGAAGGGAGGAAAGCACAAGGAATGGAGAATCCACACCTCATGGCTTTACAGCTTTCAGCTCATCCTGAGCCTTGCAAACATGGAGACCATCAGCACCGTGCAGCCACTGCTCAGGCACTTAGTGGGTCCGATGGGAGCACAGAGGGACCAGGAAGCCACATAGCCCCAGTCCTTGGGCTAATCCAGCAGCAGAGCAGGGATGGCAACATGCACCAACCAGAGCAGCTGACTGCAGACTCTTCTCCTTACCTCTGTGTGTTGCCTGACGGGGAGTTCCTCACTTTGGGGTTACTGGAATGCATTGACAGAAATCCTGAGCTCACAGTCTCACACACACGCAGATGGGCTCTTGTCAAGTTCCTCTGGGGAGCGTGCCGCCAGAGGCAGCGTTGAAGCACTTTCTGCCACCCGCTTCTCTCAGTGCTGGCTGCCTGCTTGCCTTTTTTCTCTTTGCTCCTCGCTGCTTTTGCACTGGGCACTTCCCTCCTGCAGCTCCAGCATTCTCTAGACGCGTGCCTCCTGCTGCCCAGGGGAAGTCTCGCATCTCCAGGGCACACTGCAAACCACCCCCCGAGGAGAGAACAGAAAACCAGTGAGGAACTTCCCAAGCAGATGTGTCTGGTGTGAAGCAATGCATGGCAATTCTTCCCCCATCCCCAAGAAGACACAGGAGAAGAGCTTTCAGACAGATGTGTGTTTCAGACCAGAGGCAGCCCTGGTTCAGTTTACAGGCAGTGAGGCCATCTTTCCTTTGTCCAAAGCAAATAATTCTGGAGTCAATAAAAGAGGGAAGCACCTTGTATCTGAACACTTTGATTCCAAATCCGTGCTCAGCTTAAAGACACCTCACAGCAAGTGAGCAGGAAACCAAAATTACAAATCCCCAACATGACTTAGCTATCCAGAATTCCCCTGTGAATGGCCGTAATCTGATATTTCTTAAGAACATAAACTCTGCCTAAATCTTTTGTCTCTTTGGTCCAATATACCTAGACATATGTTCAATGATGTGTGCTAAGGGTTACACAAAGGGAGAAAAATAAAATAAAATGCCTTCCTGACCACCTGTAAGCTACCAGCTATGTGTGATTACTCTGAAAACACCAGGGGTTAGTCACTCATCGTATCTATTAGAAAGGCCAAAAAAGCACTGGAGTAGTACCCATCTAAATTTGCTCAGCAACACTCCACAGATTATTGAGGCTTTAAAAAAAAAGGGCACAAAAAAAGCAGCAGCTTTTTCAGCTTCTTTCTAAGAAACAATATGCATGACGCAGGCAATAAGGCACATAAAGCTGTTTCTGGAGGCGGAAACTATTGAACATTACTGTTTACCTGCTTTGGGCTAAATTATTTTGGAACAAATGTCTGTCTTGTTTATGTTTCAACAAAATCTCTCCTGTTCATCTCACCTACTCAGATGCAAATCTGCTTAATTTAGAATCTAACCAAGATTTATTGTTAATGTATTAGGCATTGCTAGTTAAATATTATTCAAATGTAAATATTCCCAATATTCCTTCTCAGCACCAAAGAAGTCGTTTCTTCCTATGTATACCAAATGAAACAAATCTTACTAGGATGGGAGTGTCTTGAATTTTATGAAGAAACTACTGTTCAAACTGCATTTCAAAACAAAAAATTGGCTTATGTGCTGATGACACCAGAGGATTAAAAGACATGGGCGCTCTGACCACCTCTGGCCAAGGAGAGCTATCAGCAGCTCGTAGTATTGAGCACCATGGTTTTCCAGTTCCCCAAATTTGTACAGTTGTGAGGTTGTGCTGTTACACATTTTAGTGACTTTGCACTGCTCTACTTTAACATGATAGTGATCCACACTGCAGTAGTTGTGTGAAGTTCTGCATCACCTCCAAAAATTCTCCTCTCTACCACACACCTCCTTCATGAGCCAGAGAAGTCATCCTACTCCCTATTCTCACCTCCACTGTGCTGTGCAAACCTATTAATGTGGGGAATGTTTCTGCAACAAATGTCTCATTTTAAAGGCTTCTTATCAGGCATAATCAGATGAACTCTAGTCTGATCCACACACTCCAGAGGACCCACATGCCTCTCTGGGGCTATTAGCTGGTTATCCCACTGATTTTGGGAACAATGTTGGAGTTACCCTATCACTATTGTTACTCCTATCATGTTGCAATTAGAGCTGGTCCTATACATATACATTAAAGAGGAGAGAGAACCTCTTCACACATACCTAAATTGTATCATCTTTACATGAAAATTTGGCTCCTATGTCTGTTTTGTTCAACAAAACTGTAACACTATCAACAGCACCCAACTCTGCTTTCCAAGAGATTGATACATCTGTAAAAGTCAGCGGAACTCCAGGAAATTTCAGCATCCTCACTTAAGGTGAAGGTGTGACTGAATATACAGTGAATTCCAGGTTTAAAAAAAAAGAATGAAAAAAGGAGTAACAGCATAAAAGTGAGCAGAGCTTGATGCTTACAGCAGGACGTAGATGCCTGCATGATGAACTTAAGTATTCTAGTTGTTTCATCCTCCGCTTTTCCACTTGAATATTTATGCATTATGTTACCTTCTATTACAAGATGAGAATTGTCTCAGAGTCCCAGTCTTGCACAGTGCAATGAGAAAACATGAAGAGAAGAATCACAATCACACTGGCTACATAGTATTCCTGACATCACCAAACTTTCAAGTACTTCACCCAGGGGTGGGAGGGGAACCCTCCAATTTTTTAACCCTACTTTTTTATTATTCTATATACACACATCTTCCATATATTAGAACTGATGCACTCTGCAAGGGAACTGTGTTTTCCAATTTCAGTTTAAATTTATTCTTACCAGAGAGAGCTATAAAGGATACATCAATATATTCATTGGAGGGACAACAGCAACTCAACTTCCTCAGCTTCTTATTTCTGCACACGGGGAATGTACCATCTTTTATAATGTGAAATCGAATGTCTCATGATTTTTCTCAATGCACTTCTAACATATGTATGCCTGGGAATCTAGGGTTCAATAATGGAAAAGCTCTAGAGAAATGTAGTTTTGCAGCTGGAGTCTGCCTGCCATAGCAAAGCCTGTATCATTGCTTTAAAATTAGAGGTAGGATCTAATTTTAGGTAGTGACGGTGAATGGTCAAACCACTTCTCAAGACATTTTGGAAAGCTACATCCAAGGCTGTATTTTCAGGATAGGTTTAAGGTATGCCAGGCAAAGGTTGCAGAGAAAAGGGGTGGTTCAGCTGGCTACTCATTCTCACCACCTCTCCTCACATCAGGGAAAGATCTGAATGGGAACTAACCCAAGGAAAACAACAGAAATTTCTATTCAGCTGGATTTGCCCCCTGATCTGGTTGATCATGTAACCACATCACTGCCACTGCAAGCTAAAAAGAGGAGGTGAGAACAGGTGAAAATGTAGCCCCACCCCACTTGGTTGCAAGCCTACAATTTCAATGGTTTAAAATTAATTCAAACTTCAACTGCAGAGACAAAAGAGATGGATCTGCGTTGGTGGAGATATGATAGGTCCTTGCTTTTCTAGCAAGTAGCTTACCAAGACCCCTGGTGTCACGACACTGCAGTATTCATCGTGGAGGCCATGAGTTGCAAACCACTTGTCTCACAAAAAACAGTCACCTAGAAAAAGGAGATGAAAAGTTTCACCAACAAGAACTCACAGCCAAGCTGTACACCTCTTCCTTCCATGCATTCAAACACAGAAGCAGAGAAATCAAAACTTGCTCTGAACCACCAACAAGGGAAGCTTCTGCTCAGCCTGGAAAGATTTATCAGCACCCAAGAAGCCACCATCAGAATGGAAGACTCTGAATATCCATGCTGCCCATGGAGGGAAAATAGGGCAGATCTGCTTTATCACTCCCACGTTTAGCCAACTGGATACCTATGAGCTCATCTGTGCTTAGAGAAGCTGGCATGAAGCTCGGACATGTCACCTTCCCTTCTCTGCACCCATCTCTCTTCAAAGGCTCACCTTCCCCACACAATGTGCCCAGCAACACCTGCCAAACCCTTGTGCTTCATATACCCAACCTCCTCCACAGCCAGACAATGTATAAACAGAAACATGAAGTATCAGGTAAAGCCAGGCAATCACATCTAGGGGAAAACCAGGCAGGTTTTAGAAGGAGGAAGCACTGTCTACTGCTCTGGCAGCTCCTACTTCACATCGTTGCATACCCTACAGGAAGAAGGGAATCCAAAGCAAGTTTAAGTGCCTGAAAGTTCAGCAATATAAGGAAACGCAGGCTCTGAGGAATGGCTTACTGGTAAATTTGAGGTTAATAAAAATGAGCAGTGACCTGCCAGCTTCTCCCTCACCCGCTGTGAAAACTGTAGAGGCTGCAAGAACAGTATGAATCCAGACAACACTCACACTGTCAGGGCCAGCGTGGTCTCTCAGAGCACTCTCAGCTATTTACACAGCATGGACAGCCTTGCAGCTAAAGTACAACTGCAAACTGAAATCACTACCAAAGTTTTTCTGTGTAATCCCAATGCATTCTGCTGACCAGATCTCCCAAGAGAAACACAGGAGCTGGAGGCTCAATTAGTTACACATTGTGAAAGCCTGCGCATATTCTCTTCCCTCCAACATTCTCCAACTATTATCTACTGCAGCTTCACCTTAATAATGTAGCAATGTGCTGCCATGCAATCCACTTCACAAAACCAAACTACAAACCTAGTCCCAAACAATGCAGCTACATTCTCCACCCAGTCCAGCCAAATCAAACAATGAAATCATCAACGTGATAGACCATCCTTATCTAGCCAGGTCACACCTGCAGACAGAAGCTGAAACAAACACCTATCGCAACAAGCTGCTTCATCCAGTAAAACTCACCACAGCAGCATAATCATCCCTGAATCCAATTACCCAGTTATATCTCCTCTCCCCTTTCCCCCACCCCACCCAATGAAACAATACAGGCTAAGCCATGCCAGTGCCAATACTGACACACCTCTACAAAAGCAGGGACAGAAATCACCTTTTCCCTTCAAGAGGAAAGCATGTGAATACCAGCACACATCAGGATGGAGAGAACCTATCACAAACATTGGTCAGAGCTCTATTCCTTGCAACATTCAATCCTAGCTTGGCAGAAAAGGGCAGCCTTGCAGACCATAGCTCAGGACTGCAAGAAGAGCACCATCCATCTTTTAGGCTACCCAGTTACTGCACTGTAACTCCATTCCCTAGTGCCCCATCTCTGCTGCTCACCTGCATGGTCTTAGCCCTGTCAGCACAAGACAGTTTGTTTCACAGTGAATTTAAGAGCAAAAGGCTGAGAGCATGCACACAAGCAGCTACCACAGAGTAACTAACAAGATGCAAAGGCACATCATAGTTTACCTTTCAGTTAAGTGTTTGAAGTATTTAAGTATATCTGTACTTCTACAAACCAGCCACTGTATTACTGTACTGCAAATAGAAGGTTAAAAAAAATTCAAACTAGCTAATTCCTACTTTGTGGCATTAAGCTGAAGAAGCTTGATGGTGACAAGTGGTCAATTACTTGGAGGTGTACAGCATTATGGCTATTCCAGCAGCAATAGCTGCAGTTATCACTGATTCAGTTTAGTCTTTTCTCCCTCTTTGAGAAGGAGAATGTGGAGAGATGAAATAAAGGCATACCAAGTAGATAAAAGTACCAGACTTGTGGCCTGACTGTGACATGAAGCATTAAAGGCAAGAAACCTTTCTCTGCGTACAAGAAAGAGCACACTGCTATTTTCCCCGTGGCCTTTCTGAGACTGTCAGTCTGTGCTGGACTGAGGGTGGTGAGAGCTCAAAATCAGCATAGAAAAAGAAAAAAGGCTGGAGACCTGCTGCTGCAGAAAACAAATGATGACTTTGAATGCAAGCTGAGCCTGCACCCCGAATTGTATCTGTGACAGTGGAGTGGGTAAGGAAGAAGAGAGAATGGAGAAGAGACTGCTCAGGAAAGAACAGAAGCTTTAGGAGGAACCAAGAACAGCGGGAGGTATTTGAGCAACTGCTGATCCTGACAGCCACCAGGAAGCAAACTTCTGCAAGTGCATCCACCAGTGGATTCCCTGTGTGACCTGAGAGGCGGGGCAAGGCGATGAATCAGCCAACGCGCTCCTTCAGCACAATTTTACTGGGAAGGGCACCTCCAATTTCTCTGACCCTCATTCAACCACATGAGAGGAAGAACAGCTGCACTGGCAAAAGGTGACTACACTACACCCAAGAGCTACCACTGGTTTTCATCACGTGCTGCACTTACCAGTTTTGTTGAGCATTTGATTATTTCACACACTTGCAGCTGAGCTGCACGTTACTTTTTAATAAGCTGCTGTTTAATAAAGTACTTGATTACACACCTCATTGATAAGGAGAGTGACTGGGAAACAAGGAGGACACAGGAAGTATTATTCAATGCTTTTATTGAGCTGTCAGACTTCCTTAAGATAATGTAAAAGCAAATAGATAAAATGACATGAGTATTCTACACCCCATACATCTCCCTATGACACTCGAGGATATAGGGACACAAGACACTTCAATCCCTTGAACCAGTCCAAATTTCTAGATAGGGCTCCCTACCAAGGGCTATTAAATACACTTTTAAAATCTGCCTCTACCTCCTAGCAAAGGCTGTCCTCCTCATCCTTTCCCAGGAATGGATAAAGCACATGCTTGTAACACAACTGGGATCAAACCCATCAGCATTCAAGTAGGTCTGTCAAAAATGCAACCTTATCTTCTGAACACCTGCTCTGTGCTGGACCCAGGAAAGCAACTTCAACCAGCCTAAACATATCCAACTCTATCCCTTCCAGCACTTGTGACACAGCTGAAAACTAACTTTAGATAAGATACGAATAATATTCAGGAGACAACTTTCCTGTTTCATCCCACCAGATGTCCGTGTGCTCACTGGCTCTGGCACAAAGGAGGCAGCACTGACTGATGGCAAAGGCATGGATAGACTTGTGCTTGTTGAAATACATTTGTGCCCATCTTCTGCCAGGTACCTCTGCCCTTTTTCTTAAACAAAGGCAGAAAATACCTCAGGTACCTTTGGACAGGTAACTTGGATACCTAAGGGTAGGCAGAAATAACTTGTTCATCTAAGCTGATAGCAAGTCACAGCCAGTCATCAGTTTCTAGAGGGTCCTAACTTGTCCTGAAACAGTATGGACTTTCCTATGTTTGTCTTGACAATAAAAAATTATACACAAAGTCCTCACAGTCTCCCAAAGGTTTCCATCTTACCCACATCAGAGAAATCACTGCTACTCCAAAGTCTGCACAGCATTACCTCTCTGTTCAGAGTTTAATGCCAGAAATTACTCTCAATAAACAGAATAATTGAGAACTCGTAGCAAAATAGGTTTAGGTGGCATGAATGTGGGGGCTACACAATCTCCACCAAGCAGCATTGCAACCTCCACAGGGAAAATACCTTCTCCTGTACACGTGGTGTGTAAGCACCTCACTGTTAAACTCTAAATGAGTAGGCTATTGCCCACAACTACCTCCAGCCCTGAAGCACAGAGAAAGGGGCTAAGCAAAGACAGACTCACTTAAAATTAGCACCTTGAAGACCTACAGACATAGACATGGAAAGGGCATGCAAGATTCTATGCCATTACATGGAGGGAAGTTCCTTTGAGTTGCTTCATTTAATGTAAGAATTTAGGGCCACAGGATAAGCCTCCCAGAAACTATAAGAATATATTTAATCACACCCATGCAAATGCAGTACCTGTGGTCACACAACACAGCTCTGTTGAGCCTACCTGTGCCTGCCCATCCATCTCTCAAATAAGACAGTACAAACATCCTTCCTCCCATACTTCCTCCCAACCCCTATCACCACACATGCGGACCTTTCCCCAAAAACAAATCTCTCCTGAAGTCCATTCAAAACAACAAAGGCCACAGAAAATCCAACCTTTTGCTCTACATACTTAAAGTGTGCGGTGAAGACAATCACTGACAAAGCACAAAACAAACCCAAAGGCTCAGAGAATTAAGTGTTTTATGAGTTTCTCGTGTCACTATCCCCTTTTCTGAGAAAATGGTATCTCTAGCAACTATTCTCTTCCTTCTGACAAGCACATGGATAACCAATGTAGCCATGATATAAAGGCCGTATAAGCAATCAGTCTTTTTAGGTACTTTAAAAAATCATTCTAAAAGAGTCTTTTGTAACAGACACGCTGCCTGCTACTCTCACAGGCACAACTTTTAGGAGTTGTGAATAACACTAACACTTCTTGTCAAACAGACAACTATACACCCGTTAAACTTCATTTTCAATGTATCTAACAACACTTCAGTGAATTATTAATCCAGTGGGGATGAATGGCTGTCCTAGACAGCTTCTGACTCTGTACAACTCCTTCCCCAAAGTAATGGAGGAGACAGACACTTATGGACACAGGTGATCAAATTCAAGGTATACACAGACAAACATGGAGAGCTTTTCAATTTCCCATCTGCTATTATGTAAAAAACACTTGAACTACTTGGTTCACTTGGGACTGGAACAAGCTCTTGGCAGATTCTGACACAGTTCCAGAAATCAGTCTGGGGAAAAAGCCAAAAGAAAAATTCTTCTAAAAACCCCTCAAAGCCTAAGCTGCAACTATCTGCTTCTGTACAGGAACATTATGAATGCTTCCCCTCAGTGTTCCTGCCACTTCAGCTTCACCAGCAGTAGTGGTATTGGCAGGTGCAGGTCAGCCAGGCCGCTGCCGGGACGTCGGGGACACCGTCGCGCACCGTCACGACATCGCACTGACCTCAGCTCAGCCCTGGCACGCTCCAGTGCAGCTGCCAACATCACTTCAGCTCCACCTCTGTTAGCAGTGCTGGGAGCAGTCTATGTACTTTACAAGTGGAGTTTGGAGCACCTTACGTGGAGCGTCACTTACCTGAGCAGCAGCCCGGCTGCCATGGAGTTCCAGCTATTGTTAACACCAATAAAGATCAAATGCTCGAGCAATAAGGGATTTTTCAAGAAGCATTTTAACAGTATTTCTCTAATACATGACAGGCTTTTGCAGCTTTCCATATCATGTTAGCAGTTAATAGCCTCAGCAGTCAGCATTGCACACAGGAGTCTAGTGGGTAATGATAGTTTTCCATGGGCTGCTTTCATAGCTTTGGCTTCTGTCAAAACTTCATTTACTTTTCAGGAGTTAGGAAAAGCCACAGGCAATCTCTTTCCCCTTACTTCTCTGGGTTTACTTTTTCAAAAACTTAAGTAAGGACATCAGCATGAACACCCACAGGTAAAAGACACCTGTATCGAGCTTGCCAGCAGCCCATTCCCTAGAAACTGATCTCTTGAAAGGGGCTGGGGGAAAATATGCTGAAATACTGGATGGGGAGACAGGACCAAGGAGACAGCAGTTTGTTTTCAAATATTAACACCACACTGCTTAAAGAAAAGGCTTGGGAGAAACAAGTCACCTATCAGTTCAGCACAGAAAAAAAAACCCAAGTGCTTTTTCCTTCCCTTTCAGCATCCCTTCAACAGGCTTCCAGAATGAAAGATAAGAAGCAATCCTCAGGCGTAACTCCTTGGGCTGCAATCTTGTCAGTTTTCATAAGCTAAGTGGGCCTGGGATGGGTCAATACAGGACAGAGCTCCTCTGAGGAAAACCCAGCGCTACAGCAAGCAGTAATTCCCCACTCTGCTGCAAGGGGACACGACACAGGATGTCAGTCGGAATTGCTGGGGGCGAGCCATACACCTTCCTTCACGTTAACCTTCACCTTTACAGCTCCCTGGTCTCTCTCATCCCAAATGAGCACTTTTCCAAGGCTCCCCTGAGCATCACTACCTTCCAGCAGTGTCTGCCAGACCAGTTTTCATTCAGGACTGTCACCACCAGCCATCCCTCTGCTTTGCTCTTTTACACAAGCCCTCCTGCTGTTCTCAAGCACCTGGGGAGCTCAACACCAGAAAGCTGCCATTCCCACGGGAGCAGAGCTGAAGAGTTACTATATCCCCTGCAGCTTACTGCTGGGTGAAACGTGTGCCAGGGCGTGCTTGTTCGTGGTGCACTGAACCTCTCATTTCTTTGCTTTTAGAACCACATTAGGCACATGAGATGCAGCATGACCCATGGTGACACGGTGCAGTGATTCCATACTGGCTTCCCAGTCATTAAATGTAGGCTCTTCCACACAGCAATGACTCTTCTAAGGAGTAAGGCACTTCAAAGAACTCCAGCGAGCAAAAACTGCGTGTACACAGTACTCCACGATGCTACATGATTATATCAAAGCTGCTAGGATGAAAAACTGACATTTGATAAATAACATGAGGTCACCTCAAAGATCTCAGAACACTGCATGTAAAAGTGTTATTTTGACAAGAAATTAAGCAATTGTATAATCAGGTCTATTATCAAATCTACTGCTTTGACACGATCTTATAAAAGTACGAGGAGCATGCAATTCCAATTGCTGCAGGATCCTCCCTCACTCAACACAAGATGTAGGCATTTAATATTCCTGTAGTTAGCCACGCATGTACAGCACAGCCTAACGCACTTCAAAGTATTTACTGTGCTGTATAAACACAGCACTATTTTCAAAGCCTCATAACTGTCAAATCAAAGCTGGCTTTCACTAAAGCATTCAGAAGCATTTCTGCTGGATGGTGGCTATTTGCCTGAAAGTTTCAGCCTTCTATCCACCAACCACAAGAAGGTTAAATTTTTTTTTTGTAAATATGCATATATATATAAAATTATTATTTTGAAGAGGTAGAATAAAGAATTTTCTTGCTAACAAGCTGTCAAATCATTTTGACCTGAGGTTCTTTACTCCTTTCTCATGCATACATATAAAATGTGGAAGAAAAACTTCCATTCCACTAGCAGAAGTCCTGAAAAGAGTTTCTCCATACATAGGACTGCCTCAACTGTCCATTGTACCAGCTCTCTCTGTGGAGGCTGTGGCTGCTCACCTCAACAGGCTACGGCTTGGTTTCGTATTACACTGCAAATACATTTCTAATCAATCCTCAAACAAATCCAGATTGGTACATAGATGAAACACTGCCATTTCACAGGCAGTGGAACAGTGATATCAAGACACCTGAAGAAGTCAGTTTAGCAAAATGCAGAAAGCAGAGCTCTGAGCAACATGAAAAATGGTCTGCACTGCTTGATCTTACCCAGTGTTTTTATCAGTGAACCACTAAACCAGAATTTTTGTTCAGGTCTTCACAACTCTGTACACACTGCAAAGGTGGCAAAGATAGCTTGACACAACATACACAGGCAGACTCACAGACTTAAAGCAATTTGTAGAGTGTAAGTAACGCGGTCGAGTAGATAAATCACAGGCACGTTAAGAGCCAAGCTCTGTTCTGAATTTTGCCACCAAATCCAAGCAACCCCAGTTTTAAGAGCCCTTGGGCCCCAGCCACCCCTCTGATAAGGTAAAACACCCTTCGTTCAGAAGGCAGAGAGGACAACCACAGGCACACGGAGACCATCCAGTGACAAGGTGGGTCAGTAATTTAAAGCTCTCTTGCTCTGCTACTATGTAGACAGAGCCCCTCCAGAAAGCAAAGAAGGAAAAACACAGTGGCACTGCTTTCTTAAGAGGCCAAACAGCTATGAAAACAAGACACCCAGCTCAGAGCAATTGCTAATGCTAGGAGTTGAACAGGCAGCTGTGTGGCTATCTGTGCCTGAACAACAACTTCTCTGAACTCAATACAGAAAACAGCAAGCTCTCCCTCAATTCCATATGCAGCTAAATTATTGTGTATATCATCCACTCTTTATGCCATCGACTGTACCACTAAGGAGCACTTAAAACCAGCATTGTTTTCAAGACTACAGCACCCAATTTTCAGTGAAATCTCAGAGCTCCATCTTTCTTTGTTGAAAGAAATCATGTCAGTGGTAAAAGGCACTTTCCTTTTTCCTTCCTTCAAAAGGATTTCATTGATTCTGCCTCTGCTTTAAAAAACAAACAGGCCAACCACCTTACAGTTCCACTGTCCATCTCCCTTCCCTATTCACAAGCATCTTCTTGGAGGCCAAACAAGGAAAATCTCACTTCTGCTTTTAGGTCTGTCTGAAAAAAAGGGATCTCTCTAAAGAGATAACATTCATTCTTCAGATATAGCTAACTGCAATTTCATAACAGTATTTAAAATAAATTCAATTAGTGTTGTCAAAGTAGATCAAAATCAGCGCGCTCAGATTCAACTCTGAAAAAGAATAGGTAAGAACAACCCACAGAAGTAGGAATAAAGAAAATGTAAAAAGTTGTGAAGCAGCAGTTCACTTCACGATAGCCATAGTTTAGGAACTCAGACCAGATTTCAGGATGGTTCACCAGGATCCAACTAGAAGCCTATGGCACATCTCATACATTGGGGTTCTCAATCAAGTTTCCAGAGAGGAATGTGAGAACCCTGCAGCTAACCCAGGCACAACAGGCTATTCCATCCCTCCCTTTCCCAATATAGAGGCACAACTGCTCGAGCAGAATAAAAAAGAAGGTTTAGACCACAGGCTTAATACCTCTTCCAAAATTTCTACTGTCACTGATTACGATAATTGAATATTCTTCATATTCTTAAAGACATCTGATGCTTTTTAACTCTTGTTGAATTCTTGCTCCTCAGCAAGATTCTCACAGCATGAGTTTCACTGCTTAATTGCAACCATACTAAATAGTCTATCGTCAATTTACAGTACATGTTCTGTATCATCAGAAAGTCTTGAAGCAGCAGAAACTCTTCCATAGCTAAACCACCACACTCTTCTGTTGGCCCTGCTTAAAGCTTCTTAAAGAGGGCTTCTCTTTTGATACCTTGCATATATGTTCAGAGATGATTTTTGGCAAAAAGAACAAGGTAAGCTGGAGGAACTGTTCTCAGGCAAGGGAAGCTGTAACAAACAGGTGTAAAAAACATTTAGCAAGTTTAGCAGACTCTTTGGGGTATAGTTAGATGAGCATTCCTTTTGGCAGCAATGCCAGCTCAAAGAACTGCTGCTACCAATATTTACTCCCACCCCTGCACCACACTGTCTGATGTGCCCGTGGCCAAACAGTGAACCAATTTGGCAAACTGATGCAGGCTAAGTATCATCATTTCTTTGCCAGGCTACTTCTAATCCAGATCAGCTCCCTGATCTATTCCAGCATCCAGCTGCTCCAACAGCAGCACCAGCACACACAGCGGGGTGGTGCAGAGTCAAAACAGATGAGCACCAAGGACTCCTCAAAACCCAGCTCTAGCACTGAAGGAAGTGCTCACAGGAATAGGAACAGAGGGCAGCTCGGCCCGCAGGTTAGGGTGCAGTGACAAAGCACACCCCTGCTTCTTCAAAAATATAAATCAAAAGTCAACACTGGAACAGCTCACTTGGATTCAGCACATTAAAATGTCACCTATTGTTGCTAACCAGCGTTTGTGAGCCTGCATGATCTTAAAGGCAACCCTTCAGAAATTTCCCAACAGATCGATTGTTTTTTGTTCAAGTTCTTCAAGATTATCTGGACTTCCTAATTACGAATAAAGTTCCTGTTCCTCTGGACTTGTATAGTCCCTACTACAAAGGAGGTCAAGCTCCAAAACAAACTTTTAAAGCAGTAAAAAAAACCCCTAACAGACAAGTAAGGGTACATAGGGGAAAGCTCTTTTAAATTCAATAGGCAGAGCAGTGCTTGAACAAAAATTCAGCAATGAAATCTCCTTCCATTCACAAATTGCTCTGAAAACCTGAGTTAACACCTTTATTTTGCCAGCAGGAAGACTAGAGGGACTCCAGCAGAGCTTGTAAGCAGGAAATCCAAGCCCACGGCAAAACTTGCTGGGTTAAAGGACTTCATATCTATGTAAACAGACCACAGACCTCAGTGAGGCACAGAGATTTCTGTGAAGTCCAAGGCCATGCAAACTAGTTAGAAGGATTTTATGAAGGCTGCCTGCATTGCTGTGAAGAAATTCTGACAAACTTCTACAAAGCAGAAGAGATGAAGCCCTGCAAGGTAGCACAGCTCACATTTAAGATAGGAATTAGTTTGAATACTCACTTGAGTGTAATTGCTTCACAGGATAAAGTTGTTGCTTTTTGGGGTTTGGGTATTTTTCCTATTGAATTTATAAAAGACCAGCAAAATTCCTAAGCCATAGGCACAGTTTGTAAGGCAAGGGAATTGACACAGCATGGCAAGAACTCAGAGGAAAAAACAACATCTAGAAAGAAATATGTAGAAACAGGTATGGGAAGTCAGTGTGCTGCAGAGTAGCAACTCTTTGAATAGCGGGGAAATATGGATCAAAGGTACTCCATTCTTATCCACATCAAACATATAAACTGCTCAGAAAAGCTGTCGTATACGAATATTTTAGCCTTGTGGCTTATAGTTGCCTCGGTTTCTATATTTGGATATTTGGTGACAAATGCAGTTTCTCTGGCTGTGGACTAACCCTAACTGAAAACAATCCAAGCACATGAACTGTAAAGATGAAATGCAAGATGGGGGGAAGGAGGGGAAAATCACAGGGAAGAAAGAGTCCACACCCTTTGTATTCATAATATACAGAAGAGATCTACAAAGTTTCTGGTTGTATGAACAGAAACCTATTTATTTTCTTTCACATTAAAATTCAGGTCCTGCCTAGCTTAGAAGATTGTGTTGACCAATAAACAAATTAACTGATCACAAGAGAGAAAAGCAAAATACCTCCCCAAAACAAACAAGAAAAAAAAAACCCTAGCCTACAAAAAGATGGTCACAACAGTACCATCATAGTCCAG
This sequence comes from Corvus kubaryi, assembly GCF_017639235.1. Taxonomy (NCBI): domain Eukaryota; kingdom Metazoa; phylum Chordata; class Aves; order Passeriformes; family Corvidae; genus Corvus; species Corvus kubaryi. Next base: position 6,837,044 of record NW_024581130.1, read on the forward strand.
CTACTCCCCCACACCAGAGCAAATCACAATTTCTCCCAGAACATCTTTAGATATCTAGGAGCTAAATAATCTGTATTGGGAAAACTACGCCGGGAAGTCATAAACAGACATTTACCAAACATTGCAAAAACCAAGTGCACAGACACAAAATACGTCCCCAAAAGAATTTATCACGTTAACCTGACCAAAGATGAGCAGCTGAATGGGAGGGGGACTTACACAAAAACTTGTTTAGGGTGGGGTTTTTTTTTTGCTTGGTTTTGTTCACACTTATTTAACGTCAATGATTGATTAACATTTTGGATAAAGGAGGTCTTTGTTAGTGATTCAGCATCTCCACCCCTTCAATTAAGGTGTTAAGAGTTCACACAAGTGCAGTGAGACCCAAGATCCCCAGACCCTTCTCCACAATAAAATCCCGACCCAAAAAAAACAGATTTTAAAAAAACCCCATAAAACAAAAAACCAAAACAAAACCGCACTCGTCCCACTGAGAAAATTCCAAAATCCCAAAACTAACATCGTTGCTAACTCCAAGTCAAAAAAAGAAAGATGCCTTTCTTTTGTTGTTTGAGGAGAGGCCAGCAAGGGAGACAGGGAAAGAATATGAGCCCCTGAGCCATTTTTATGCACTGAGTAAGAAAAAAAGGACACATTCATTAAAAATAATCTCTTTGGAGATCACTGTTAAAAGAAAAAAATCCACACCATCATGCCAGCTTGTCCAAAATGGCTATAAAACCTCAGGAAAACAACCCCCGTAGTTCAGGTAAGAAAGCAGATCCCTGTCCCATGGGATGCAGGCGTGAGCACTCCTGCAAGCACAGCTCCTCTGCAGTAGGACGGACACAAAACCACTCTGTGTGTGTGCCCCTGTTCAATTTCCCCAGTTCCACACCTGTAACACCCCACTTCAGCCAGAAATTGGCCATTACAGACCTCATAGGAAGAAGCAGGAGAGAGGTAAACAAAAAGAAGTGGGAATAAAGCTGTTTACGTATGTTAATTCTTTCATTCCATACCCTTTTATTTGATTTCATATAATGCCTTGCCTAGCTTTCCAACGTTTGTATCTGTAATATCTCAAGCAATCACTGATCAAATAATCCAATGAAACAGAAGAAAAAAAAATCTACATCACTTTTTTTTCCTCATTCTTTTAAACCTTGATACATTTAAGGATGCTTCAGAGCATCCTATGTCTGTGCGGGCTTTTCATAGAGAAATCAAGGACAAAATACTTCCAAAGAAAATAAAAATGTTACTGGAACCCCTAAAAACTGAGAGAGCTGTCTCCCCCGCTTCCTCCAACTGTGTTTTGACACAGCAACCAGTCACCAACAGGGAGGCTTAAGGAGACACACTTGACTTGGCACAAGCCTTTCTTCCCTGCCCAGACCAAGGAGAAGGTGTTACTTTAAACAGGTAAGGGCTACCAGACTTGATGTTCCTCTCACAAAAGTGAGGTTCATGGTTATTTCCAGACCAACTTCAGAGTCCATGTTAGGTTTGGCATCTGAAGAATAAAAGCATCTTCCCTTTCACCTTGGTGGCCTTTGAATCACTCCACAACCAGCTCCCAGCTGACACTCATTTCATACTTTCTTACTTTCTCTGCTGCATGACAATTTTTTTATTTCTCATGTAGTTTACTATTAAACCACTAATCATGTAATCATCCCACCTTAATATTTTACACCCAAATAGCAACCCACAATGGACTGTCACATCAGATTCTTCCCATCTGTCTCCTCATGCTTTGTCTACTCTCCCTGAGTAACATCCACCTTCCACATCCCAAATCCTCCATCTTCAGAGACCTTTTTAGACCCATCACCTACACAGAGAACTTGGGGACAGGAAGCTGGACAACACAGAAAAACAGGGTTCTCTCTCTCACCCTAGAAGTGGAGCCTTGCTGCCTGCATGCATCCACCTTGTCCCACCATTTCCCTAAGCATTTGGGGTCTCCACTGTTCATTTTTTTTCTCATCATCCAATCCTTAACCTCATGAAATTTGCAGTGTTTCTACAGATTTAGCCTCTCATCCCCCTTTGCAGTCAGCCAGAGCACAGACTCCTTCTCATGCATACACACACAGAGCCTCTCCTCTACCTAGTAGGAATCCTTCCAAATAAACTGCCTTGTCAGATACTGTTCTTCCCCAAAATCCCTATATACGAGATCCCCTCCCACACTCTTAGTATCCCACAAACTCCTCTTGCACAACTATCCCACCTACCAGTTTGATACTACAGGCTTAGCTTCCCTGGATTCCTGCTCCCCTGATCTATCTACACTGCTTCCCAGCTCTGGAGCCCTACGATTTCCCTCATGACCGTGTGCACCACCTCCCTCATGCTGAAAGCACTTCCTACCCCATATTCCGGCTCCCAATGCTTCCCCACACCACAATCCCACTCCCATATCTCTTTCTTACAATGACTCAAGTTGCAACTCCTCACATGCTTCCCTCCATGTATCATTCTCCCCAGCAAACCTCATCCTCATTTCTTCACCCAGCTCTCCACATTTTTCCTGCAGACACACATATTTCAGTACTTCCTGCACCACAGCCCCCCATCCTTTCCTCACAGCATGTCCCAGGTGATCTAACATCCTATACACCACCTCCCACCCTCTCACTTCATGTTTCACCTTGTATCCCACTCCCTGCATCCCTGCTGTAGATCTCTGTGCCCCAGCCCCTCACTTCAGCTCAACCAGAGTTCACACATGCAGCTCCCACCCCACTTTCACACCAGCTTCTTTCTCCTAGGACAGTCTTCACTCCCAACCTAACAGCTCCTCCCATCCTATGTCCCAGCCCCTCACTGAGATCGGAATCTCATAACCACCTCTTTAGTCCACCCAGCACTGTCCTCTTCCACAGCACTTCCGAAGGCACTTCCACACACCTCAGGGCAGCACAGATCACCAGAGTGCTGCACCCCACAGCCCTCGACACAGCACAGACCCAGTGCCCCCAGCACAACCCAGAGTACCCCACACACGCCTTCCCACAGCAGAGAGCCCCAGCGCATCCCCCGCACCACCAAGCATCCCACACATCCCTCCACCAAGCACAGCTCTTGGAGCATCCCATGCACCACACTGAGACCCAGGACAGCCCACACATCCCTCCTCCCAGGACATCCCCTATGGCATCCCATACATTCCTCCATATATCACAGCCCCCGGGGCATCCCGTGCACCACAACGCGAGGCAAAGCATTCCATGTGCCGCTCCATACAGCACAACCTCCAGGGCTCCCAGTGCACCCCAAAGCACCCCAGGCATCCCAAGGAGCACGGCTCCCAGAGTATCCCCCATGCCCCACACATCCCTCGATGGAGCACAGCTCCCGGAGCATCCCCGGCTCCCCACACAGCCCTCCGTGGAGCACATCCCCTGCTATCCACACAGCCCTCCATGGAGCACAGCTCCTGGAGCATCCCCTGCTCCCAACACATTCCTCCATGGAGCACATCCCCCAGGCATCCCCTGCTCCCCACACATTCCATGGAGCACAGCTCCCGGAGCATCCCCTACTCCCCACACATCCCTCCACGGATCACAGCCCCCCAGGCACCCCCTGCAACCCCTGAGCTCCCCTCGCCGCCCCCTTCGGGGCACCCCGGGGCCCCCCCAACTCCAGAACTTGGGGCGGGCGGTGCGAGTGCCGGTGCCCGGTGCCCGCCCCGCACTCACCGCGCTCAGCCCGGGGCCGGCGGGGGCGGCGCGGCGGCTCCGTCCCCCTCCCGCACACACACACAGGCTCCATTGTCCGCCGGCGCCTCCCCCCCCGCTCCCCGCGCACATGGTACCGCCCAGCGCAGCCCCTCGAGCCCGCTCCCCCCGCCCGCTTCCCCCCCCCCGCC
>NW_024581130.1:6841026-6868723 GCF_017639235.1 Corvus kubaryi
CGTCCCGCAACCCGCGGAGAGAGGAATGGTACCGCCCGTCGCGCGCGCCCCGCCCCGGCAATGGTACCGTCCGCTACTCACTCGGCCGGCGGCGGGACCGCCTCTCGATCCCCGCGCCGCGCAGTGGTCTCGCCCGGCCCCCCCGCCCTGCCTCTCCTCTCCTCAGCCGGAGGGAGGGGACTGCGTCCCTTCCCCCTTCGCCGCACGGTGGTACCAGCCGGGCTCTTAAAGAGACAGGCTCCCCTCGGCCTCGCGGCCCCGCCCCTTAATTAACATAGCCCGGCCCCCACCCCGCGGCGGCCACGCCCCCTCCTCCCCTTTTAAAGAGACCGCGCGCCCCGGGCTCTTCTTAAAGGGGCCGCCTCCCCCGCGCCCCCCCCCCCCACCTCAAACTCCCTTCCGCGGAGTCAGGCGCCGAGAGTCGCCCTCACTTCCCCGGTTCCCCGGGAGGCGATGAAGAGGCTCCCCGTGCTCCCGATGCCCGCCCGGTACCGCAGGGGAGGCGGCCCCGGTGGGGCCGGGGAGGGGCCCTCGCGCTCCCCCCGAGGCGGCGCGCGCGGGGGGCCCGCCCCCCCAACGGCGGCACCCCCTTAACGGAAACGGCGCGCGGGGCCCCTGAGGGGCTGCGCGCGGTCCCCCGGGGGGATGTGGGATGCTGTACACGGGATGTGGGATGGCGCCGCACGGCCCCGAGCTGGTGCCCTTCCCGCCCTCCTCGGCACCGGCCTGCCCAGGCCCACCCCGCTGCCGGTGCCATAGTACCCCCGCCTCAGCCTCGCTGCCCCGCCGCGAGAGGGATTCCACGCGCCCGAGGCGGGCACCGGGAATCGCCCGCCCGCCCGGTGGCACGGCCCGGGGGAGCCGCTGGACTGTCGCGGAGTGGCTCGGGCCGCTGGCACATGTCCCTTCCACATGTTTCTGAGGAAGGCGGGATGAGAGCGGGGGAGATCTTGTGGAGGAGGAGCGCGTCCCTCCTCCCCGGGGGCTGAGCACCCCGACTGCCCTCCCGCCGAGTGACCTGAGGGCTTTCTTCGGGTGGGAGAAAGCGCCGGGATAAGCAGCAGCTTGGAACTGAACAGGGAGGGACCAGGCAGTAATGGCAAACAGACACAACCTATCAACTCCTAAAAATGCCCAAGGGCCCCATCCTGGACAAATACTCCGTATTTGGGGGATTAGACATCAATGTAGTTTGGTTTCAAACTGGCAGTGAAGAGTTTTGAAGATTTGTGGCAATCCCCCGCCCTATTCAGTCTGAGACTTACTCTGAGAAAAGACGGCTTTCAACATCCACTAATCCTTCTCCTTCACCTCCACAAAATGTTCTTAAAATGGGCGATCTCGTGGCTGTGAGGAAGAGGTTTCCAAACCACCGGTGGCACATCGATGCAGCCGAACAGAGAAAGTCAGCGGATCAGTTTTGCTTATCCGCGCTGCCTGAATAACCTGTTTAGCCAATACAACATCAGTGAACAGAAATGCAGTGTCCTCCCTCCCCCTTTATCCTCAAACGACCCATTCTTTGTCCAACTCCCATCTTGTCCAACTCCCACTTTTAAGTAACTCAAGTCTTTGGAAGAAGACCCTTTTAGCGCAACATTCATGCTGGGCGTTGCTCTTGGCAGATAAAACCACCTCCTCTCTTTGCTCAGCCCTCAATCCCTTTTTCTCCTTTTGTCCCTCTCTTCTCCTCCCCTTGTCCCTGCCCACTTGCAAACACTGTTAAAGAACTCTTTACAGTTTCCTGAGCACTGCAACAGTAGCTAATTATCACCTCTTACCCCAAATAGATACTGTTCCTTCAGGGAGATACTTCTTAACAGTGGGGTTTCAGTCCCTTCTGATTTGCAGACCAGAGACCCGAAGCGGTTCCCGCTGGACAGACTTTCAGCCCACTGACACCCTTTCCTGACAAGTCCCTGGGGCTACAAGCTCCCAGGATACACGACCCGAAGGTGAAAATCTCTGGTCTCTGACAAGTCTTTCCACCCACTGGCACCAGCCCCACCTGCATCTTTCCAGTGATCGCGGCCAGCACCTTCTACGGCTGAAGTGTCGGTGGAACTGGAACCACCACCTTTGCTGCCGTCGGTTCCACAAGCTCCTTTACCTGATGTTTAAACCTTGCCCATTTTTACATTGATGCGGGTCTTTTTTAATGCAACACCTACAATTCCCCCTGTCCTTCAAGCATCCCCCACCTTGCTGGCCAGGCAGCCCAGCACGGTGTAAGGAAGAGAATGTACTTCACAATGCTTCCGACAGAAGACCCAGTCCCACTCTCACCTACCCCAGGAACCCATCGTGGTTTGCTTAAAAGGAAGTTGTTTGCCCTGGGCAGTAGAGGCTGGGATTTTTCTGTGGAGCCTAAGGAAGCCAGGCACTCAGCATCCGTTTTCCAAAGGTACCTCTGAAAATCCCACCCTGTGCCTCAATCCCGACACATGCAACAGCAGCGAAAAAATACGAGGTAGTGAACTGCCTTTTTGTTCTCCCCCCTCCTCTGACCCAGTACTTCGTTGTCTTGTCCCTTTAGGAGTCAGACCGGGGAAAACAAGCACAAAATGCTACGAGTTTGCAGATGCTGTGGTTCCTCCGACTCCTCTCCCATCCCCCCGACCCCATCCCCCCACATTTCAAACAGTTATAAATGACTGTGCAACTCTGCAGGCAGCGGTCTCAAATAACCACACCAAGCCTCTCCCCTCCAACGGCTTTAAGTCTCTTCCTTCCTCTCTTTGGGGCTCCGGAGAGAAGCGATCAAGGTGCTTTGCTTCACTCTCAAGAGTTAAGTTGCTACTTCACCCACCACCTTTGGGAATCCACCACAGCAGTGAATTCCCAAGGCTGTCCTTGAAGGGTTTTACCATGGGAACTGACAATAGGCTCCAAAACGATCCTAGCTGCGAAGACAGGTTGTAAGCCAGGATTTCAGGTAGCAGAGCCCCAGATAGTGGGACCGTCACCACCAGCCTCGAGAACAGCCCCCTGTGTTGCGGCCTTGCCCTCCCTGGGCCAAGCTCATAAAAGCTGCCCCAGAGAAGCCCACTGTCCCGGCTCTTTAGAGCACTCTGGCAATTCCAAGAACATCTTGGAAGCATTACAGCTCTCACCACACTGTGTACGCTTTCCTCACAACTCCCTGTCTGCAGCGAGGGCAGGAGATCAGCCTGTCTATTCAAAAGCAGGGCTCTCTTCCATTAGAGCAAACCAAGCCTAAGGAAAGTTGCCACGGGAGCTCTGGCTCTTCGGAGCAGACAGATCAGACAAGATAGCCCAGCCAGCAAAATACATTTGCATGACACTTTCTGTACATGGTTCAGAGCATGGCACACCCTGATCGTGGCTTTTATTCTCTTTAAGGGCCTGGCCCTGCAAACACTTAATTTTACATGTGTAAGTAAGAGTCCCACTGAAGCACAATGGAGCTACTCATGCAAATAACATTGAGAGCGTGTAGGGCTGTGGCTCTGTTTCACTGTTCCATCTGCAGCAGACCCAGTTTTAGAGGATCCTGCCATGCTCTCTCAGTTATTGCCGCTCACTTGTGCCAGTTAAACTATTTATGTAGCTACACTCATAGGTGAGCTGTTTAAACGATCCAACTTTCTTTTTTTTAAAGCCCTACCAACAAGAACAAATCCTTAACACCAGACTAGTTCTGATGTAGATTTCATCCCCACAAGTGGCTGAACTGGCACAACCGGAGGAGGTGGAAATATCTGAGAAACGGGAACTTTTGAAGATGGGACTGAGGGAAGATGAAGTGGAGACATGGATCCTTAGCATGTGAAGGCTGGAGACATTACCCTCTTCTGAAGTCACACCCTGCTCCTGACCATCGACTCTCTGAAGTGGAGCCTTCTCCAACCACACAGTCGTTCCACATGAAACAGTTTCACCTCAAATGCAACAGCAGATTGGGCCTTTTCAGTCAATAATGCTTAAAAACCTTGCCTCAAGGAAAGCTGTCAGCAGTAAGGAGAATCGGCCAACAGTCCCTATACCCAGGATCAGGGGCACACATTTCTCCTTGCACGTAAAGGATGCCAACACCATGCACCCTGTAGCCAGTACACCGCTGCTTCTGCGGTCATGGGATCCCCTTCTATTAGCTTTGATATGGCACATTTGGGCCATGCAAAGTGTTCCCTACAATTTATTTCTTTTTTCAGTTTACAGCTATTCTATCTCTAGCAACTCTGTCCTGAAATTGCATCACATATTTCCTGTCTGCCGAGGCAAGATTTCCCTCTTTCAGTGCGATTATAACCTTCCAGCAGGGAAGCTCCACTAACTCCCTAAGAGCTTTGCTCTCTACACTGCTTCCCGACCTGCATTCGTGTACACCTGCACAAAGTGGGTGTAAAACACCATCACAGTTGGAAATGAAGAAGACACACCATTAGGAGGATGTTTTGCTTTGTTTGTTTGCCTTAGGTTTGGGGTTTTTTTGCCCTCTTTTGTGCTCCAGTGTAAATGATCAGAGGAGCTGTGGGACAAGAGAGATCAGGCTCTATGAAACCATTTTCTTACAAGCTTTGAGTTTTACACTGCTGCATGCTCTAATGAGCCTTCTCGAAAGGAAACAACCCATTTCTGTAAGGAATCCAGGTGATTATGGTTTGCATACCGCCGTGATCTCTCTGCATGGGCACAGGGGAGTTGCCTTCACGAATCTTCCTGCAGGATGAAGTCTAAAGCTGGACAGTGTGAAAGAAATGGGAAAGGACCACAGGGAGGGGTAGTTTGACATCCATTGTTAACTTGGAAAAAAAAACCTTCTCTCAGAAAGTCTTTTATTTATTGTAAATCATTCCTAAAAGATTAGGAAATCAGGCCTGGGGGAGGGGGAGAGATTGTTGTGGCTTTCTTTCTTGTTCAGCGTCTTTTAGTATTAGACATTAACCCTAGTCTCCTCAGTTTTGCTGAGCCTCTGTCCTGCAAACCACGAGAGAACATTTTTAACATGCTTTGGGTGAACAGTCCCTCTGCACCCCATCGTGGGTGGGACTTCACAGCCTCCCAGAGGAGGGAAATGCCTCTCTATCCTTATCAATGTCAATATCCACATACAGTCACACACATGCCCCCAAAACACACACATATACAAACCCCACTTCTGTCCCCACTGCTGGTGAAAAACGACCAGTAGGTCACCTACAGCAATGACTACTGCCCGCCTGGCTGCACAGGGCACGGAGCTGAGTTGGGAAGGAGACTGGCTGATGGATCGGACCAGCACAGGCTGCACATCACCCCAAGGCAACAGTGTGCAGATGATGGCAAATTCATCTGGGCAAGAAAGGCCCTGCTCTCACTTTCCTGTCTGCACTGAAAAGAGAGAAACAGTTGATGTCGTGTTTTCCTGTTCACATGAACACCCAAACAATCTGAGCCTTAATCAGGTTTGGGCTGGAACATGGGACAGTGCCTGTGGTTCAAATATTCTTCTGGACATCCAGAGAGACTTACAGTTGATCTGCCCCACTTGAAGACATTATCTCACATCAAAAACTCTGTTGTGATGAACAAATCCCATGTACTAAACATTCCAGTTGCAGGAAGCTCTTGCCCTATTTAGAAAGCCATCTCTCAAGTCAGTAAGCAGGTATGAGGCAAATATCATGCAGCCATAGTGATAAATGCTCAGCTCTATCTCCCATGATTAAAAAAAAAAAACCAAAAAACAGGGAGAAGAAAAAGCAGGAGAGAACAGATACTGATTCAGAAGGGAAATCAGGTAAACAGAATCTGGGGAAGCATATGCTCATGAAACACATGAAAAATATGAATTCATACCAAACAAAGGTGGGAAATTTTGGCATAGAGGAGACTTCAGAACCAATGATTGCCCAGGAATACTGCTTCCACCACACTGTCCCCATGCTTTACAGGGAACTGCTAACACACACTGAGTGCTGTGGTGCTGCCAGGAGAATTTGTCTGTGGAATTGTCTGACCCTTGAGACTTTTAGGATTCTCAGTCATGACTTTACATTCCCTTTGTATGTGTATGACTATCTTTGACATCAATGAGAACAGACATGGCAGCAGCTCACAAAATTCCCAACCTCACCTCCTGCTTCCCTTCAGCCACCTGCTGAGCCTGGTGCAAGCCACCAAGCCCCCTTGCACAGCCTCACAGGCACGTTCTCTGTGCTGCCTGCCCACAGCACTGGGGCATATGTGTGCACCTTCATGGTGTAAAACCAAGCAAACAAAATTTCATTCCCAAAGCAACATTTCTGAGAAAGCCATGAGCAGATGAAGAAAGCACCTCTCATTAGAAGCATCCTTCTCACAGGATAAATAGGAGGCTAAGCCTGCCCTCAGACAGACAGAAGAAGTCATCTGTCGCCAACACATACAACAGCTCTCTTGGCATAACGGGCTTTTTGTGCCTTCCAGCGCTGCTCCTCCGGCATCCAGCTGCTCAGGGTACCCGCCTGCTGCACAAAAGGCCAGCAACATGGACAGATTCCACTCATGCTGCCCCTACAGTCAGCACAGAGTTATTTGAGGGTAACATTTTGCTCATGTCTCTCCTTCAAGGCTACCAAAAAATAAAAACAACTTCAGCATGAATTCCCCTCTGGACTGTGCACAAAGAAACCAAGCCCTCACTGTGCCGCAGACTGGCCCATTAAAGCGAATGGTTAAATTCTTGCTATGAAAAAGTAGGCGTTGTTGTCTGTTTTGCGAGGCAGAAATCAATATTCCCGCCTCCTCTCCTTCTGTTATTTCACCTTGAGATACTCATGCTCAGTTAGATGAGATCTGAGTCTTACTCACTGTTACTGCAACTTTTCTCTCTCCAGCGTTTCACAGGGTCACGGATGTTCTTGGAGTTCTAACCTGCCTGTAATTTACTACTCAGCTCCCTAAACTAATCGCCACTGGTGACTGAAGTAGTGACTGATTTTCCTTCCAAATCACACCACTGCAGCCATTTCCAACTATTTCTCTACACCCTCTATCTCCGTCACTTTGCTCCCTGTGTCCTCCAATAACAACCCTCTTTCTGCCACAGCCTCTCTCTGCTCCGGCCCCCTATAATTCACTCCCTGGTGCCAGCCTCTCCCATACTGTGGCCATCTTGTAGAAATTACGTTTTATTGTGAAATGCCCCTTCTGCTCTCACTCTCCCTTTAATCTAACTGTGGGGGGTAGCTTGGTTAAGTCTGTAAATTTGGGGAGTGGGGGGTGGGGCAAGGGGGGAAAGACCTGGGTGACTGATCCTCAGCCCAGGCAAGCCTGCAGCAATGTTGGCTGGGGAGAGACAGGCAGGGGAAGATAAGCCAGTGCCGTACCTCAACAGCTGCTCCTTCAACCAGGTTTCCCTGCGGCAGTTCAGATCCAGGGCCTGGACCGATTCCCATAGATCAGGTAGCAATAATGCCAGGCTGACTGGGTTGTTCTGATGAGTCCTCTTGGATGCAGCTCTGCCTACAATCATGCCTGCCTCTGTCACCTAAGGATTAGACAACTGCAATATGGTCTGTTTGGCACCATGCTTTAAATCCATTCATAAACTGAAGGCAGTGCAGAATTCAGCACTCAGTTAGATAAGCCATGTCTCTCACCCACGATCATTCTCACATTTGTGCTCCATTTTTATGCCATCTGACCACTGGCTCCCAGACAGATTTTAACATGTTCCTGTTGACCTCTAGTGCCTCTCATCACAGAACCTTTCCCAGCTGACAAATCACCTCTTATATTTCCTAGAAGCAGAAAAGACACCACGTACTCTAGCACAGCTACCTAGGAGAGTAGAGTTGAGGGTTGCTCAGTCTTTAGTTTGCCATTGTTTGCTGGTGACAGTCTGATGAAATTACTTGAGTTATAATGAAGACAGTTTTCATTATCTGTCATTTAAAAATGTCAGGGGAGCTTAGACTGAATGGATAGGTGCAACCTGTTGTTTCAAATAGCTTTTGATGAAAGAAATACATTTCAAAAGTACCAGTCACTGATTTACAGGTGTTGTACCAAAATTACATAAAATAGAGAGATACCTCCAAAGAAAACAAGCAGATTTCCCCACTTGCTGTTTAGATTAGACATTGGCTTACCATTAGTATGGTGCTAACTTTCTTTTACAGTAATCATCAGCTTTCAGATCTGCAAGGCCTTAGATGATGGAGGACAACACCAACAAAACCAGGATACTTCATTATTAGAGGGCACTCGGGAGTTTTGGCTTAGCTATATAAACACTTCACTCTTGTTCTTCTCCATTTTTACTTATGCACTTCTATGGTGCAAACGGTGGACCACTTTAGCAACAGATGTCACGACTGGACATACTTCTGCCCAAACATTTTGCTAGTCCCTCTCTGCTAATGGTGCTGGCCTCTCACAGCCGAACTGCAATAACAGACTGTATGAATGTTCCCAGTCCATCTGAGCACAAAATCTGCCAGCTTATTTTAAATCATGCTGGGCTATTCCCTAGCAGGAATACATCTGCTGACAATAGCTGCCTTGCAGGTTCTGAGAGACACCTAGGATAGCATGCTTCTTTCCATCTATATCTTTTTATTTCAGAGCATTAATTTAACATGTGAGCCAATGCTGCACAAGGGACCTGCCTTGGTAAGGTAACTCTGATGGGACACTCCCTGTGCCTTGACTTGCTTACAACACGGGCTGTTCCTACACACTGCCTGCATCTTTTGCCTGCCCTCTCTGTCAAACCAAGACAAAATGAATGCCAGCAGTCCATCCAGCATGCAAGAAATGCAGGTAATACTGTGTACAGTGTCCTTAGAAGTCACTTGTATTTTCAGTAATTGCTTTTATATGAGTATCCAGCATCAAAGAGTGTAGCAAGAATCTCCTGTAAACATTTAAATGCTGAAGCACAGATACCTTCCACTTTAGCATCTGATAACAGATTGCTGCTGCTTTGTCCAGTGACACAACTTCAGCCTGCCTGGATCCCACGCAAGTCAACTGGCTTCCTCTTCCAAGTTCCTATTTCCCCCATGTGCAGAGACTGATGTGTCCCTCATGGTGTTCCTGCTCTTGGTGGTGTATATGACGTTCAAAACTAAGATGATAATGAGGAAGGAAGAAGGACTGAGCCTTAGGATGGTGGATTCTGAAAGTCACAGGTGTGGGGAAGAAATAAGAGTTGTGCTGAGACCTGATCACTTAAACGTCTTGTTTCCATTAGGACAATGTTTCCCGGGCATTTACTTGAGTCATCCTTACAAAGCATCTCCCAAAGAAAAGGGTTTATGCTCCTGGCAACACGTTCCAAAAAAATGCGTCCCCAGCTCCCTGCTGCCATAAGCAAGCACAACTCCAATGATTTCAATAAAGCTGCACTTTCTGTGGCCCTAAGGCTATAACACTACAGTAAACAAAGCCAAATTCCATAAGCCAGATGCTTTAAGGTCTGAATCCAAGTTTTCAACATCTTACAGATATGATCCACCAAAAGATGGCTGAACCACACCAAGAGCTGGCTGTCACTGAGCTGTTTCAGCCACCAGCAGCGCAGGGACCCCAGGGCCTCATCCTAGGGCACAGAAATGGCTGGTGGTCATCAGTCCGCTCTTTGAAAGGGCAGTGGTACCTCTCTCCTCTAGGATCTCAGCCTCCCTGCTGAGTCCTCTGCCCTCTCCAAAAAGAAATCCCCATTCCCCACTCTAGTGGCCACAAGGATGAGTTTGAGAAATGAAATGCTGACACCAAAACCAATTGACCTTAGAATAGCAGCTGCTTACCGCTCCGGTTTCTTCATCTCCCCGTAGTACAGCCTGTTTTCCCTTTACATCAGAAACATCCAAACAAACATCTCTCAGTCCAAGGAGGGGCCAGCCCAAGGCTCTTGCCAGATTAGGTGTGGGATCCTCTGGCATACAGTGAAAGCAGACCCATGGCTTAGTTAGATGACAGCATACATCCTGGAGTAATAAGGATGTAATGCTGGACAGTTACTCAGGACTGAGTGAACACAGCAAATGAATGGTCTTTCCAGCTTCAGAAGTGGTCCCTGAAGAGCAGCAGTAAGGGACTCTGGCTTGATAGTATAGTCTGGGGAATGTACTGCACACAGCTCCAGTGAGTAATGCTGAAAATCCATAGGCAAAGGAAACGTTTTAAAACAGAAGAAAATCTACTTGAAATCAATACCGTGAAGGTCTCTAAGAGGAAACACTCTGCAAAAAAGGACACATTTGCCACATATAAATCTTTAATGATATCTTGTAGTTTTAACAAAGCATTAAAAAACCCAAACAAACAAAAAAAGAAACCCCAGTTGCTGTAACACACCTGAGAGAGCAATCATCCTCACATGGCAAAATATGATTTTCACACCTGGTAAATGAAATAACTCTGCTGCATCCCAAGGCCAGGGTTAGGGTCTGAGGTGAGCTGTTAATGGAAGGTTAGAGACCACAGAACGGCTCTTCAGGGAGCACCTTTCAGATGCTCTTTTCATGTACAGCAGTGCACAGTAATCAGAAGGCACTGGCAGCACATACTAAAGTCACTGTCACTGACAGTGGTTCTAACTGTGCAGTCACCAGTTGATAGCTCGGCTTAAGACAGCCGGCTTGCGTGCTCCTCTGACTCAGGAGAAGGCTCACACTCTGGTAAGAGCAATTCTGTATTCTTTCATCTCCCTCCTAGCGTGCCTTCTGCAGCACACCAGGGTTAACCACTCACTCTCTTCTCACACATGAAGAGTGGAGCTGCAGAGCTGAGACAACAAACTTTACAACTACATACAGCTGAAGCCTCTGCACTATTAAAAGTAAAGCAAGCACAGAATATCAAGGAAAATCCTGATCACAGGCCATGTTGGTAGGAACCCAATGACATTTGGAATCTACCCTGTATCAGCATGCTAGACTGCTAGATCCAGGCAGGATGGCTACACAATTTGCCAATCATTCAGGAACGTGAGAGGAGTGAGGCCTGTGGGGAGCCAACAGGCCCTGGAGGTACATACAGATATTTACAACAAAAATTCCAAGTGGAATCAGCAAGAGGAAGAAGCACAGAGAAAAACACTACATGATCTAGCACCAAACAAGACACATGGCTTAACAAGACACTTTAAAATATCTGGCTCCATAAATTAGACTGTGATTCCCAGATCTTTAGCTCCCAGCTCCTGCTGATTTCTGAGTATAAAGGGGATGTTTGTCACTCCCAAGATCAGACGCCAGCTCGAATGCCTTTCAAGAAGTACACAGATGAGTATGTTCCTAGGGAAGGATGAGCTAGAGCTAAGCCTTCAAACGAGCACAAGGAGAACCTCCTGCCCACAGACAGGAAAGTGGTAACCTCCTTCACTTCCTTTGTGGCTTTAACCTAAACCACAACTCCTCCCTTTGGGTTAGAAGTCTCTTCCACTCATTCAGATGTTTGTCAGCTTGTCTCTCTAATACCCAGCATTCGTCACTGCCACATAGGGAAAAAAACAGCTCTCTTCTTTTTTCCTCTCTCCCACACCCCTTTTGCAGTTTCTTCCCTAGACGAGAATGGCTTCAATGCATGGGAAAGCAAGTCTAAACTACAGCTCTTCAGGCACAGGCACAGAAATTAGCAATTGCAACATGAGGGGGCAGGGAGAAAGGAGACGTTGGCATACAGGCTACACCAACATTTGGGAATGCTGGCAGTGAGGAAACATTGCTGCCAGCAGGAAGAGTGATGCCAAAATAACTCACAGGGCTTTTCCATGAATGCAAGCACTCCTTCCCAGCTCAGGGTGCAAGGTCCCTCCTGCTTCCCCAGAGAGCTTCAGAGCCTGGATGAAGTACTGGAAGCGAAGGGCAGAGCCGGATGAGCACAGGGAAGAGCTGTGGTGCCACTCGGGAGGCCCTCCCTTTGTCCGTGCACAGGGAGGTGAGAAGGACAGGTCCCATTATCCCCAGTGTGGGGCAGGGAGAGGCGGCAGCTCCCCCTCAGAGATCCCATCATCTGCTGAATGGAGGTTTAACGATGTGAGAAACAGTGGCTCCCACCCAAAACACTCCCGGTCCAAAGGCTTAACCTTATGATATCCAGGTGATACTGGGGGTTTTTAGAGACAGTTGAGCCTCGTGAAAGATTGGAACAGTTTTTTGAGCAGGCATATTTTGCTACGTGCCTTTACCAGGTAGTCAGAGAGGTACTCAGTGGCAAACCTCTCCCACTGCTCCCATTGCAACACACAACAGGGCAGCCACACACGGTGCTGGGTGATGCAGTCACTCCCTTGTCACCTGCCACTCCCAGGACAGTTCTGGCTCACGTAGTGTGAAAGAACAAGCCTTTTATTCCTTCAAGATTTTCAGAAATTTCAAATAACTGTTCTACCTCTGATTAGGTTAAAAAAAAAAAAAAACCAAAAAAAAACACGAAAAAGCAGTTTTCAAAATTTCTACCTAGAAACTATGACTAAATGAACTTAATGCAAGGTTTCATTTTACCTTCTTGAAATGCTTCATTCTGACAGCTTTAAAATTTTTCTCCATTTTTTTTTCCAAGATGAAACACAAAACTGGAGTCAACTTTTCCTGAAAATAGCAACAATTCTAGCAAATCAGCAATTCTCTAAGAAAAATTATCTCTGGAGAAAAATCCTAGCAAAACCTAGTTCTGTTATTTCCTCCCAACACCACACAAGAATATGCCTCCATGGTGTAATTCACCCTTAAGTTTCATAGCAACTCTGATGCAGACATATTGCACACACAGATATTAGAATATGCCTTTGACATCACCAGCACAATGCAAAACAGTGTATATACAATATGGCCAAGCAACGCTGCTATGGAAACCTTGCTTTGAATTCCCGTGTACAGGGTGTTTAAATTCTTATCCCTAATACTGCTTTAACAGAATTCTGTGTACTTTATTTCCTTGCTCAAGTCATCTCCTTCTTTCTGGGAGGGCTCTCCCTCCAGGAAAATAAAGATGTTTTTGTGAGTGAAGCAGAAGGTGATGAGACCTGCACTGCATTCCGGGTGCTGCCATGTACACCACCTCCATGAGCTGCAGCAAGAGAAGTAACTGATCTGTGCCTCAGTTTCTGCAGCTTTAAAATGGAAATGAGATGATGTTTTACTTCGGATATGACTCCAATGTGCTTCGAAATCCTTTGTGACAGCCAGAGGATACATGCATTCCTATTTGTTACTTTCTGTAGGCGAGGAGTTACTGTCCTCTACAGACCTATGCTGATGATCTCTCTATGTTGGAGAACCAAATCAGGAAGTACAGTCGCCCACTCATGTAGCGAACAGATAAGTAATAAAGCAGCACACTTGCCAACTCCTAAGGAGGTGGTTTCTTAAAAAGACATAGGAAGCTTTCGTGTTTTGATGCTGACTAATTTCAGAAAGTTCCCATTTCACTCTCTTCATTTTAAACTTCTTCAAAAAACATGTTTACCTGATATTCTGAAGGCTCTTCTGCTAGGGAGGATCAGACTGGCCAGACTGAAGGTAACACTGCTGGAAGAAAAGAGGGCTCTTTATCTGTCTATCTCCTCCAGTTGCCAGGTGCTCCTGGTGGCCCTAGCGGTACCTTCCAGGTCTCACCCCGGCAAGGAGAGGACACTGCAGCCAGCAGTGGCAATCTGAAACTATGCCAGCTGCATCCCGGGACGTACGGCAACACCTCCCACAAAATCTGAGCAGAATGTGCAACCTAATAACCCAGCAGCCAAACTCACCCCTGCAATCCAGTGATCGCAAATGCAGATTAACTCACTTGCATTTGTCTGATGGTGTAATTGCCAGACTGCACATTCAAATGAGTATTTGTTTAACTGTGTGATACACAGATAGAGCTTATACACTTGAGGCCAAATTTACCCCTGTTGTAATTTCCCTAACTCCAGTAGCAATTACTCAAAGGACTAATTTGGCCCACAGTGTTTCCTAGTACATGTGATTCATCATTTCTTTCCTATAACAAAGAATAATACACTGTTTCAATCAGTGGTGATGTCCTGGCCTCCTTGAGGCTGCCGGACTCCCTGCTTAATCAGACATAAAACAAATCACTTGCAGAGGCAGAGGCGTACAAGCATGCTTTAATTACAATATTGTAACACCAATTAGAGATCTATCTAATCGAGGACTCAGTACTTCCTACTCGAGTATTACTCCCATGTTGGGATAATTACTGCTAATTAAGCTTGGAACTAATTAGGCCAAATGATCTCATTTATACCAACATAGATGACTTCTAGGAGTTCACACACACACAAAAAAAAGTCCAAGGGTGATTTTATCATTCCTGGACTCACCAGCACTTCACTTCCAAAATGGACTGTCTTTTCCGAATGGATAATCCCTGCTAGAACTCAAGTCGCGGTCTCAGATGATCACACATTCTCCCAAGGTGGAGAAACACTCTCTGAAGGCATTTCAGTTGGTTGGCCCAAGTCACCTTCTATTCTAATTGACACAGTGGATTAACAGAATTGTGTCCCATCATGGCCTGGTTAATTCCAAACCTCCCGGCCACTCTCACACCGTTATTGTTACAGCTCTCAGTGCACTTAGCACTACCCACACCCCCAGGATTGCTGCATACAATAAGGAGGTTTGTCGAAGGGTTCAGTGCAGTGTTAAAACAATAACTGAAAAAAAAAACCAAAACAACTCTCAAACACACCAACTATTGCAGGTACTCATTGAATGATTTGCATCAATCCTGCTTAAAATTAGAACTAGCATCCCAACACCACCAGTAATGGTAGCCCAGCTGTGATGGCTGAGGGCAGGGGCTGACTCTCGCCGATGGAGCTACTGTCTGTGCTACAGGACTCCCCATGTTCATGGTGTGACTGTATCTAACAAAGTAGGCTTCATACTGCAGGCAGAAAAAGAAAGGACAGCCCATGAAGCTGTGTTTATGTTGCGGTTTCTCCTCCTCCCCCCCAGCCCCAAAATTCTGCACCAGCTCAGCACTGAGATTCTCAGGTTGAAGTGTCACCAAGGCAACTTCCATTTAGACCTGCTCTTGGCTCATGGTAACAAGTCACAAGCAGTAGGGAGGGTGTTCCCCGCCCAATGGTTGAACGTGGTGGGGTAAAACAAACCTTAAAAATAAAACCTTTACATTTTGTCTGGGTATTTTGGGGACTATGAGTTAGCTTCTCACCCAAAGACAGTTTGCACCAGTGGCATGATTTCCTCCTCCAGTATTGGCTGATTTCAGATTCATGGCTGAGTGAAAGAAGAATGCCACCTACCAGAATACCAGTCCCACCTCTCCAAGTGACTGGACATCTTGCAAATGAAAGGAAGGACCAGTATCCAAGAACTGGCTGGGGGCATCCATGCTGGCACCCATCTGTCTGCACTCCAAACTTCACAAACCTACACATTCTCCTGTCCCTGGGTACCTCAACACCTCTGCTTTGCCTGTTGTGTCTGCAGAGGCTGCAAACCAGCATGTCTGTGCTAAGAGACACTACAGGTAACTCAGGAAGGGTTCATTCAGTCACTGCACAGGCTACCTCTTTCTGCACATCCATTCTTTCAACCCCTGCCTCAAAATCAAGCCTTACAGGACCCACTTCAAGGTGCAGCATTGCTTTCTCCTTACTTCTGCCTTTCTCTCACCAGCTGCCTTTATTACTCCTAAAGCTTCCTTCTAAACACTTCATTTTCTCATGCTTTCTTCTACTTCAGGCTGGAATCCTGAAGCCGCTGAACCCAGGAATTCACCATTGTCTCCAGGTCTTCTTCCAGCCTGCCCCTTTATCCTCACAGCGATCATTGTTCCCTGGTGAGTCACAGACACTTCCCCCTCCCTTCTCCCCTCCAAATGCCTCCTGAACAATCTTCTCTTTTCCAAAGCCTGTCAAAACTGAGCCCAGCAGGATTCCCTACACCAACCTGACCTGGTTACAATACCTCCTGGAACTGATCCTCCAGCTGTCTGTGAAATTTCTGTAGAAGTGCCACTTCTTTATGCAGTACCATTAGCAGAAGACTAATAAATAATGCACAGGAATAACACAATCCCCAATAAACAATGTACTGCTTCTTCTCCTATTTTCTTAAGTGAGCAACATGGATCCTAAATCTGATCTCCCCCTCCAGTTGTTACCCAATCCTCATCTCAGCTACCAAACTCTCCCCTCCCTCCCCTAGAAAGCCTGTCATTCCTTTCTTCCCAGCTGCCAGAGCCTTTGCTGCTACCTCCTCCAGCCCAAATACACTGGCAGACACGAATGCAAGCGTCCACACAACACAAATGCAAACATCCAGGCACGTATCAGGTTGCATGTTGAAAATGCACGTTTCCGTGTACTGCAACAGCGTGTGGAAACACGTGCACAGCCCACTGAATATCATATTTATTTGGGTATCTGCTGGAACCCCTGAAGGAAGAGGTGAGTTGGAGGAGATCTTCTAATGAAAACAAAACCACTGAACCCGAAGTCTGGGCAAGACAGTGGTAGATATATGATCAGGGCAGTCTTCAGCAGAAGCACACATTGGGCCCAGGGGGCCTCTGAATGGCTTCTTTAGCGTTAAAAGGGAGGAATTCAGGAGCTTTAGATCAGAAGTACATCCCAAACGGGCATTAGACTCTAATAAATAAGGTGCTTTACACTGACAGAGTGCCAGAAACCTCCCAGCATCCTCCCCACAGTCTGCATACAGGCATCTCTTCAGTTGCTGGTGGTTTGGATGGCAGAAACCAAGCAAACAATCTCCCCACGTCACAGAGGAGGGAAGGGAAGCAACATCCTGCTGAAGGAACATCAAGTCACAGCCACTACAGAAAGCACGAAGAATGTTCTAATTTGGGATTGCAGTAAGTCCTTCAGGACAGGGACTATCTCTTTCCAGGGTCTGGACAGCACACTGCACAATGGGACTCCAGCCCCATATCAGCACTTCAGCATGCAGTGTACAAATATTTACTGTCACCAGCGGCCTGCAGAGAGAGGCTGTCTCAGATGGACCTCCCCAGGGGCATCTGCGGAGATGATGGAAGTCTGAGTCAGTGACCTAAGACCCAGACCTGGGGAGCTCACTGCAAGCCACAGTTCAGCATGTCCTCCTTCTAGACAGGTTCCTTTTTTTTTAAACACTCACTGATTTGGAGGTTTTAACACTTTTTTTCCTGAGCAAACCCCATAATCTTATCCACGGTCTGCATACATGCATAGGTCTAGTTGGTGGCCAGCCCGGTATGGCCCTAAATGGTCAACCCTGTATTTGAAAACAAGAGGCAAAATGTGCAAAGAAACACATGCAGGCAAGAAATAAACAAATTCTCATTTTCCCAGTACACTAGCTATGGGAAAACATGCAGGGTCCCAGCAGAAAGATGGCAGGAGTGTGGGGATGTTGGCCCTGTCCCCTGACATCCTGAATATCTGGACTGGTTCCAGCTTCATTTACTAAAGGAAAGCAAAGGGGCTGCTGCTTACTGCAGGCAGCTACCAGGTTCGTAACCTCAGCCCTCCCAGGGGCTCAGGCTCTTGTTGAATAAGGCAGGGACATATCCCTAAGTCTGAGGTTTAGAAACGAGATGCATTTATTTGCTATTATTTTCTGTTATCTGAGTGCGGTAAAGGTCAGAACACTTATCTTCTGGGGTTGGTTCCTGCTCCCACTCATGTGGTTCAAAACCAATTGAATGATTTTCTGCATACTTCTCAGGCAGAAAAAAAATCCAGGGGGAATGAAACCTGATACAGGGCATTTTCTAAAGAGGATCTGTGGGAAACAAGGATCCACCGCAATGGGAGGAAGGGCTTGTGGGCATTCCTGGGTACCTCCTCCCCAGTCCCTGTTTCACAATGAAACATGAATAAAGATGACTGAGGAGGCCACAGCTTTTTACCTACATTTTAGCCTAAGCTGATATCAGGGACTGGAGTGGACAGTATCACCTATGTGATACTCCCAGAGCTGCATTTTGGGTGACAAGATTCAAGGACATAGCTGCATATCCTGTGGCCTGTGCACCGGCTGCTCCATAATCTCCAAGATTAATTTATGCAAAACATGGGAAGATGTGCTTTTTCCTTTTGCAGTGAATGACTTCATTAACCTTTCAGGAGCTTGCCAATAGTGAAGTAGAAGCAACGGGAAAATCACACTTCTGGGAAAAGGGGACTTCTGCCATGTAGCTAAGAGCACATACCTGGCAGAGGCCAAAGGCACCAGCAAATGATGGACCCTGGTTTAGGAATCTGCCTTCCTGCTCTGCTCTCCCTGACATGCTCCAGTCTCTGCCCTGCTCTTGCAATGGTCCTCCCCTGGGTGCTGACAGCTCACGGCATGACCAGAGAGACAAGGAAGCCAGATGGGAAGGCAAATGAGGCAGAGGGTTTTAGACAGAGTCTGGAGAGAGACCTAGCCCAGAGGCAGAGCAGGAGAGAAAAAGCAGGTAAAACAGGTGAAGCAGGTATGGAGAGGGAGAAAAACGGCTGTGGGAAAAACGGGAAAAGGTGCACAGCACCTCGCATGGAGCATGAGGGAGATCATCTTGCTAAGGAAGGGTCGGAGTGTTGCAGAGACAGAAGGGAGAAGTCAGGAACTGTCTGGTCAGGGGAGCTGAGGCTCACTGACGTTAATGAGCCTGGGACTGAGTGACATCTGGCAGGGGGAAATGTGGTGCTACCCAGGAATAGAGCTAAACTCCACTGGAGGCCAAAAAGTCACCATGCCCTGTCCTGTAGGACACTGGATGAACTTCAGCACAAGGCCATCTGCTTGATCTCTTTGTGCCTTGCTGTCAGGAACACCTCATGAGCCCTGATTTGGCTGTCTCTCCCATCAGCCTAGATGCAGCCACCTCTCCCTGCCCTGAGAAAGGGACTTCTCCATGCCACATGTTCCCTATGTGGGAAGAAAACAGAATCCATGAGGGGATATAAAAAAACCACCACTTTTCAATTGCTGCTGCTGGACATGATCCTTACAGCCAAAATCCTGTCCCTGAAGAGAGGTGGTTAAATACACCGCAACCACTCTGGCTGACTTGGAGGAAACTCTATCCCACATCAGATAGCGGGACAGCCTCCTTGTGGGATCAGGTGGCTCTCTCAGGCAGATGGGAGAGGGGTTCTCCCTACTGCAGTGACCCTGTTGATCCTGTCCTCTTCCAACAGCAGGACACTAAGCACAGGTCTGCCAGGAACATAGCACAGCTGTCCTGACCTGTTGGGTACTGCCTTGTGGGCTCAATGTAACTCTCCATCAAGATGCAGAGGGCTTCCCAAACCTTTGGTGCTCATCCTCTGCCTCCTCCATCATGGCTTTCCCTGGCACAGCATGGGGTCCTGAACTCAGCTGGAAGTGGCACAGTGGGACAGTCATCCTCTCAACAACCAGAGATGTCAACACACAGCCAGACACAGCACAATCCATGTTTTCAGGACAGAGTGTCTAGAGCCAGAGGGAAGTCAGGGGAATGGGAACAAGACAATAGGTCAAGACCAGAGTAAGCCACAAGGTCATGTCCAAGGAGGTAAGGTGACGTCAGGAAACAACATTTGAGACTGGAGACTTCATCAAGCTTCCAGGCAGAAACAAAGTACTCAGACATTAAAGTGACAACTGTGCTGCAGCTCAGAACGAGACTCCAGGCAGCTCCATCCAGAGCCGGCAGCACACACATGGAGGGAGTCTCACCTTGCTCCCTCAGAGGGCAACCCCCATCCTGCCGGGCTGGCCACGGCTGCAGCAGGGGGCTGTCCAGCTGATCCCATGCCCTGTCCTTCTCCCTCAGGCCTGGCCAGCCCACCCCTCTGGCAGCTTCCAGGCAGCCAGGCCGCAGGGACAGGCAGCCGGCAACAACAAAAAGGGGTCCACCGTGGAGACACACACATAAGGGAGGAATTTGGAGGATAAACTAGAGGGAAGAGATAGGAGTGTGCGGCGCATGAATAGTGGGGGAGGGTAGAAGATACAGGGTGAGAGAAGAAAATGACATGAACAGAAGGAAGAGAGCTGCAAATAGAAGGGGATATGGAAACAGCAGAGAGAGACAGATTGCAAGAGCAGTGGAAGTAGAGGAGACCTAAAGGGACAGAATATAATAATAACAACTCTTAAAATGAGAGGAAAAGGAGAGAGAAGAGAGGAGAGAGGAAAAAAGGTGGAAAGGAGAAGGGAGAGGGGTGAGGGGAGAGGGGAGGGATTTATGATTTCCTGGAGAGGGAAGACAAATGCCCTGCATGTTTTTCTCCTTAGTTTTCAAAGGTTTTGTGGAAGCAGAGTGAAGACTTGGCATCCTCATTTGAAGAAGGGAGGAACTACGGCACAGAGACAGAGAGGCAGTGAATGAGTGAGGTGGTAGAAAGAGGCTTAGCTCCCTATGAGTTTTCCATCAAAGACACAGGTGAAGAACAGTCTAGACTTCTCTCTCCTGAGCACACCACAGAGAATCCACTACTCAAAGATGGTAGGAAGAGAGCCTGCTAGAAGAGCGAGAGATAACCCAAAGTAATGTAAGAAAAAGAGGGGGACCTGGGTTTTTTTGCCAGCATCACCAACGTCCCTGGAGATGTGTGTTTAGATGTATTCAGAGTAAATTAACCTAGAACACACCAAAACGAGCGCTGTCTGAGTGCTTACGTGGGGAAGTGCCCACGGGGAGAAGATGTTGCAGTGTGGGTTCCGGTACTTGCCAACCCCACCAGCCCACAGCCAGCTGCAAGGAAAATGGAAGGGGGGTGCACAGGAGGCTGCACGACGGGGGCTCTGCTCCTGCAGTGCTCACTGATGTCTTTTGTTTGCAGCTCTTTTTTTGGGTGTCTAAAATTTATCCAGTTTAATTTGTACTACCTTTGGGTCTCAGCTGCCACTATGGACAACAAGCTTTTTGTTGTTTGACAAACAAACACCAAGCCCCCAAGCACACGTACACCCAAGCCAAACACCATTTGTAAGAGCCTTGAATAAACCAAATACCTGGTGCCTGCTTGAACTCCTGCACGCACTTGGGCAAACAGAGCTTCCCAGTTACTCCCTGCACACAGGAACCCAAAGGATCCAACATTTTCCTAATCTCAGACAGCACTACTTTATGGCGTGCTAGCACAAGAATTGTCTAGAATTCCCTCATCAATGAGTGACGAAGGTCTCTCTGCTATAAATTGATGTTAATGGCAGGTTGTGCACCTTGTTTGTTTATTGCCAAGGAGGAATGTTTGCCATGGCTGTCAAGTTTATAAAAATATTTCCATGACTTCAGACAGCTTGGCATTTTTACATGCAGCTGAGAGAGTGGGAGAATGTACAGATGAAAAATTGAAGAAACATTATTGAGGTTGGAAAAATAATATCTCCTAGCACCACCGAGGTGGCTTAGAAAGGCCAGGGAGGTCAGCAATATTTCTGAATAAAATGCAGTTTTTTCCCACCATGGGTTTCTGAAGAGCTGGCAATAATTAAGCATTACAACACCTTTCTGAAGTAGATAACCCAGCTGAGGCCATCTGAGGTTAAAGGACTTGCCTGTGATCACACAAAGCAAATCAGTGGCAGAGAGGAGAATTAAACCCAACAGGCTTAGCTTCTATGACCCAAGTCCTACACACCTGGCTGGCATCCAGATGGAAGGATGGGAGCTGTACCAGCTGTGGACCTGACTGTCAAGCACAGGTCTTCCCAGGCAGTCTAGCAACTGGGCAAAGAGCTGAGCGACAGGCCACCCCAACTTCAGGCAGTAATTGTGAAAACAAGTGACAGAAGGCTGGGAAGCAGTGCCTAGTTACCAGCCACGGTGCCAAGTGGATTAAATATACATCGATAGATTCAATTACAAAGAGCAGCATGCAAAATGGAAGTGATTGCAGTCAAGGACCCAGGATGGCAAGAAATAACCTCAAAATAAAATCACAGGCTTCAGTAAGAAGAAATCCATGCTTCCAAAACTCATGGAGAAAGTTCAGCCTTCAGTCCCCAGGGGTACTGTCCCAGACCACCCCAGGATGGGAGGGTACAATGACACCCAAGCCCCAAGGGCTAGTGAGAAGCCTGCAGGACTCAAGTTTAGTGGGTTGAGAGAGATCCATATCACCTAAGGCTGAGCAGCCCTTTGTTATCACTGTCACCAGAGAAGCTGGAGAGTGAAGCACAAGAGAAAGTGAGCTGTTCTCCTGTGTGTGTCCCCCCCGCCCCCACCATCTGCCTGCATCTCACCGGGGCAGGGCTGAGACACATCACTGAATGAGGAGGAGAAGACCTGTTTCACACTTTGGGGGTCCTGGGCTGGAATATCCAAGGACAGCCTTCCCAGCGTGGATATTCAGCCCTGCATCCACCTGTGCCCAAATGCACATTCTGTTCTGGAGGGCCCTGGAAGTACTGGGTTTGGCAGAAGGCAAGGCCAGATCCTGACAGCACTGACAAACTCAGCAGTTCAATACTCCTCATCTGTAGGGGGAACAGAAGCTCACTCTGCTCTCCTTCTCCACCCATGCATTTTCCCAGGATTTCAAAGCATTACGGAATTTTCATTGCAACCCCCCAGCCACCTCCATCCTGGACTTATCACAACACGTGCACTGCCATGATCACTAGTAAAGATTTAATTTCCTTCTTCTTGGAGCAAAAATAGAAAGGATAATCATTCAGCACTCCATACACACAGCTGTCACCTGAAAAATGCAGGTGAGCACAGTTAAATGGAAAGGCAAGTACAATCTCAGACCATTTTTTGGTACCTGGAGAACTAGACCAGCAGTATTTTGCATGCAAGATTACAGGTCTGTGTGTAGTTGCATTTTCACATTCTATCACTGCAATTGCACACAGCCAGCTACGTGCCTTAGCAGCAGCTTACAAAAGCAGTTGCTGCTAAACATACAAAATCCAGCCCTCAGATGCACAGGCGCAAGACTAAAAAACTGGTCCTTATTTTTCTGCCACAGAAAAGATGTGTATTTGCTGGCTGCGCCTGCTCCCTGGGCAAACGCCACACCAGCATATTTCCTTGCATTTGTATGTTGAGCCACATATTCATTCAAGCTTTGCAATAACCTAAAATGTATACAGCATTTTGCGATTAGAAGCATCCCAAAAATGCAAAAAAAGCCCCAGTTTTTGCATAAAAAAAATCTTCTCCCAGCAAGCAACTGTAACCACCTCTCCAGCCGGAATGTACTGTCTGTTTAAGGCTCCAGAGAACACAGTGCTTACCCTTTAAGACAGTAAGAGATGAATACTTTTTTTTTTTTTCATTTAAACTATGGGGAGTTTTACCTAGATAGACTGCAATTTCCTGAGCTCGAATCTGGCAAAGTGCCCAGGGCTAAGACCACTCCCCCTTCTTCTTTTGGCAAAAATTACCATGGCGTCTTTAATAGTCAGAAGTAGTTTTTAGGGTTTTGTTTTCACAAAAGATGCTGAGGAAAAACCCAGTTGTGCAAGCAAGCAAGCCCGGGTACTGCAGAACTTCTAAGAACTAGACTGATGTTCAACATCTGAAGAGTACTATCCCCAAATACTCTACCGAGGGATAGTTCAGTTCTGAGTCACAGGGAAGTGGTCTGAATCACGAATAGCCATTCCTGCTAACTGCTCTCACCCCCCCACCCATCCCAAGCTTACAATCCAAGCAGTGACCAGGTTGAGGTTAGCTTGGGAAAGCTGATGAGATCACAGTCTGGGGAGATACAGCCTCAGACAGCCTCAAGTTTTTGTTAACCGGCTCCTTGTTCTGCGTGGAGACACGGACAGCAGTTGTTACACCAGGTTTACCATATGTTTATAATATTGTTGTTATGGGAATACATGTCCAGTCCATGTCACTGGCAAGTTGTGCTGTTTTCTGCTGGAAGGACAAAACAGAATTCACTGTCCAACAGAGCACCGAGTGTGCGCATACTTCGAGCAAAATTTATCGTCGCATGAGTCACGCTCGGTGCAAAACCACACGCTTTGTCCATGGGCTGGCGTGTGAGCCCGCCGTGGTGTCTGCACAGGCACACACAACCCTTGGGCTGCTGCTCCTACCTGGGAGGTGGGCAAGCATTACCCCATCTCACAGACTGCAGCAAGAAGGTCCACACAAGCTTTAAGGCAATTTCCCTAAGGCTGCCCATCAGATCAGTGCCAGGATCTTGAGTTCTGTGAGACCTCTTTGTCCGATGGCCATTTCTCAAGCAGGACAAATGAAGGATAAAGCAGGGCCAATGTTAAGTCAGTTAGGGTCATAACTCTGCATCACATAGCAAAAACATTTGCTTCCCCACGTGTCCCAAAATGGTGTGCAGGGCAGTGAGTTGGCTTATGGGACACAGGAGTTACATGTTTGTGTGTGAGAGACTGTTGTCAAAACTAAAGTGCCTGGGTTGCCTGCATCCTCAGTGCCTGCATCCTTAGTGCATCCCATCTCCAGTGGGCAGAAGCAATGTCAGTGGCTCAAGTGGCTCTGCCATGCAGAAGCAGCACTGAATAACTAACTGCTGAGGAGAAATCCTCTTGTCTGACAGCCCCCAGCAAAATTCAGGCTGAAGGAGTGAAATACATTTTGTTTACTGCCAGCCCCACCAACTCTTGAGCTGCCACTGAAGACCTCTGAAGAAAGAGCAGCTGACTGGAACAACACACCACCAGTTCAAAGGAAAACCAATTTACCCACTTAGTCTCCTTCCAGACATCAGCAAACAGCAGAAGAAATGGCCAACTCCCCTCCCCGCCTCCACCCCCCCAGCCCTGACACGTTGCCATTTTCTGTCCCCGTCTCCATGCAGCTCGTCACATCCCATGCCGTAGTTGAGGAACGCTGTGCAGGGTTTAATTGTGCACACGTTCTCCGGGGAAGGGCGGCATGGGATGTCCACAAAGGAGCGGAGGCAGGAGGCCAAGGCTGGTTATTGGCCTCGAGTCATACTTGCTGATTGGCGTGTCAAGGATTTTAAAGTGCATAGCTGATCAGATCAGCAGCTTGTCCTAGAAGGAGAAAAGTGACATAAAATATGCACAAGCCTTCCTTCTGTCCTGACAGCAGGTTGAGTTTTCAGATGATGTGGAAACAGCAGCCTGCTCTCCTCCCCCCAACATGGTCTCCTCTCGTGCCTTTGCTGCAGTGCTGCCGTCTTGTTCCCGACTCCAGAGGCTCTGCTCCCTCCCCAGCCTTCATTCCAAGGCTCAGACTCTGGCCAAGGGGCTCCATGCCACTGTTTTTATGCCCACTCAGCCCTTGGCCTTTCTTCTCAGCATGCCAAGCAGGGGCTCATTAGTGTTCCCTGTTGTTAAGCTTTTGTGGCTCAAGCCCGTCCAGTGCCAAGCTGGAAAAGAAAGGCCATCAAATCCCCATCCAGGAGGGTGCAAAACTTCCCAGTGCTGCCAGCCCAGCTGGAATTCAAACAGGTGATCCTGGAGAGGAGAGGTGTAGCGTGCATGCGTGTGATCTGCGTGTGTGGGAGCAGCGTGTGAGCTCTGCCTGCAACGAGCTGGTGCTGCTTCAGCTTCTTCTCAAAGAGAGTGACTTGAAGTACATTTGACCTGAGACCTGTCCTCTGCATCTGCATGTGTGTAACACTTTATTTGTGCATGTGAAATGCCTGTGGTGTGTCCCTGCTCCATCATGGGAATGCTGCCATGAGTGGAAAAGCTAAAACATGTCACATACTGGTTTCAAGCCTCAGCCACCTCACATGCAGTTTGTGCTAACACAAAGTCAGCTGTCAAATACTACTGCTACCAGGCTGATGGAATAAGCTATTCTGTAAACTGAGGAAAACACAAGAGCTGGGCCATGTCTGTGCAGGAACCATGCTCACAACGTGAGCGTGTTGGCCCTCAAGAGGAAGGATGTGCGACACAAGCAGGTGTGTTTGCACAAACTTGCTGTTTCCATGTGTGTGGAGGTGCTGGGTGCATGGAAACATCAGTAAAGTGGTAAAGCTTTATTTCATCCCCACACTTACTTTCACAAGGGACAGTTGATTTTCTCCTTGCTATTGACAGAGTCCAGCAAAATTAACAGAAATTTACAGACATTTTAACAGAAGGCCCCTCTACCAGAGAAGCCACCTATGCAAAAGGCAAGCCACATGCTCTCTCCTCAATCCTCTCAGCTGCAATCCTTGCACAAGTCACAATCACCCCGGCTACAAAAATCTCTTCCCCTTACCAAATGCCCCAAACTCCACCAAGTCAGAAAACTCAACCTCTGTGTTCTTCCATACTGAGAAGTCCTGCTACATCACACTTAGCTTAGCTGTGCTTTAGCCTTGCTCGTGCCCTGATTCAGTTCAAAATCTCCCCTCTTTTTAAAGCCCTCCAAGGAGACGGTCCAAGGTCTTCCTTAGACATCCTTCCTGCCCGCTCCCCCATCTGTCTACATCCCCTCTCCACAGATTTTCCACCCAGCTTCAGAACCGTAGGTGCTGGAGCCGCCTCCTTCTTCTCCCCAGGTCCAGCTGCCTAGAACAGGCATTTTTCCTCCCTACCTCATTGCCTGACAAGTCTCCTTTCAAACATGATCTGATACTTCTCCCCCTCCTGTGACGATAAACCTCAGAGTCTCTCTCCCTGCTTCTCACATACCTCCATCACTGGACTGACTGTAAGGCATGTGGGATAAAGGTATCATGGAAAACGTTACAGCAAATCACAGGGTTTTGCTTTGATTCTTTTTCTGCTTATTTATTTATTTTTTTGAAGGGAGGTAACAAGTCAGAGAGAAGCTGGCTGAGATTTCTGCCGTACATTTTTTTGCAGCAGCAAGATCCTCCATCTTCCTTGCTGGATTGAATAGGGTCTCAGGACAATTTAGACTCCCTCCCCCATCTCCCATTCTTGCTCATATTCTTCAACACATGATGCTCTCCTCCCAGCCTTGACTGGGAAAGCACATATCCTCACTCTCTCCCCCTCTTCCAGCTCCTGCCTCGCATAGGTTGTGTCAGGACATTAGGATGACGAACATTTGTGCAGCTCAGATTCTTGTAGGTTATTTTTTAACAAAACAACTAGAATCAATGAAACCTGAATGATGGCACACGACAAACTTAAAAGACCTCGTGAGGATGCACCTAGCATTTCAGGAGGCTTTCTGTGTCTCATGGCAAAAGGAAAAATTATCCCTCCAAATTTAACCAAACCCAGTACCGATACTGTGATAAGCCCGGGTGTGAGGAGCAGGGATTCTCTCCCCTTTGCCTTTTTTTGGGGGTTGGTTTGTTGTTTTTTTGGGGTTTTTTTTTTTTTTTTTTGGCTCTTGCACATTATCACCTCACCAACAGTAGGATAACAGCTACAAACCTCCGGCAAGAGAGCAAGCAAGCAGGCTTCATATTGCTGCTCTCACGCCGAGCTCGATATTTACTTGCTGATAAACGGCAACTGTAAATACATCTCATCTAATCTCCCGACATCCAGGAGGGAAAAACGTCTCCCATCCCCGCGGCGATCTGCCTGCCTCCGGAGGCAGCGGGATGGAGGGCTGACAAAAGACCCCGGCTTCCACCCTCCCCCGCGGGGCTTCTCCCTGGCGCGGGGCAGCGGGGCCGGCGGCCGCCCCGGGCTCTCCCCCCGGCCCTTCCTCGGCCCGCCACCCCCATAAAAGCCACCGGGACAGAAGCCAACAGGTGGAAGGCGCTTTTTGTCCCTTCCGCGCCCGCTCCCGGGATCCCCCCCGGCCGGCGCGGTCCCTCCCCGCGCCTCGCCGCCGGGGGCAAACCGAGACGGGGGGAAACTGAGGCACGGCGCCGCGGCCACGGCCGCCGCAAAACTTTCCGCCGCCG
>NW_024581130.1:6869123-6884760 GCF_017639235.1 Corvus kubaryi
CGCCCGCCCGCGGCCGGCGCTTACCTGCTCAGGCGGCGAGGGCGCGGGGCGGCATGGCGGGGGCGGCGGGGAGCGGGCGCTGCGCCGGGCGGGCGCTACGGCAGCATCGGGGCAACTCACGGGGAAGCCGTGCCGGGCCTTTTGTCTGCGCGGGGCGGCGGGGCGGCGGGGCCGCCTCCCCCCGCGGGCGCCGCGGCGCTTGGTACGGCCCAGGCATTCATGCCAAGCGGCTTTCACACATGGAGGCTTGTCTCCAGCGGCTGCTGACAAGCCACAAACAAGGCGGCCCCCTCCCTCCTCCTCCTCCTCCTCCTCCTCCCGCCTCCCTCCTCCTCCGCCGGCCTCCTCCATGAGAACTCCGAACTCCGGTGACAGGCGCGGGGCAGGGAGAAGGGCGCCCGCCGCGTCCCCGCGAACATGGCAGGCTCCCGCTTTCCCCCTCGCCGGGAGGGATCGGGGGATTCCAGGCTCCCTCCGGCAGGAAAGCCAGCGCTAAACCCGCCGAGTAAAGAGCACAGGTCCGCCGCGTCCCACCCTCGCCAGCGCCGCCACGAACCATGGCTCCCAGCGCTCCTCGAGGATCAGCCGAGGAGCCGGCCAGGAATTCGCCCCGTTTCCCCCCTTCCAAGGTCGTGCAAATAGCCGGGCACGCCAAACGGCGGAGACCCAACGCCAAGGGCCTCGGGGTCAATTTCATCCCGAAGCAACACGGTGGCGGGAGGCAAGGGGAAAAGGCGAGGGAGAAATCACAAAAAAACAAGCCCTCATGGACTCCCCCAAATTTTTGCAGTCTCCCATTACTCCCATAACAGAGGGAGAGTGCAGTTGTCCAATGAGAAAGTCTAGGTGTGCCTCGGCATGGCCAGCTCTTAGAACCCAAGACACCCAAAAAGGGCCTGGCCCGACAGCAGGGCCATGTTGGGTCCAGGCTTGCAGAGATTTGAGCTAAGTTTTTTCAGTGACTCCAACCAAGAGGGTTCCCTGGCCGTGCAGGTTTGCACAGCCTCCGTCCGGCAAAAGCCAAACCAAAACACAGCCCCTGTGAATCATTAAACTCTGCTGCCTTGCGTACAGGTTCAGCAGGGTTCAGTCGGCCCAGAAAGCAAACCACATGACCGACTGTCATACGTTTCGTAACAAAACCACAAAACTCAATCTCAAAAAACACATCCCTGTCCAGGGATAACAAAAGATTTTTTTTCTCCGAGTCTCGGCTGTAAAGGCCTGTGGAGCCCAGAAGACTGTTGCACAAGAATCAGCTGGTTTCATTTAATAAAGGTAATTATAATAATCATAATAATCACCAGTTGGATAGCTTTTGTTGTTCAATGATCTCAAAGACATTTTACTAACCCAGACAAGTATTTTTATCTAAATTTAACAAGTGGTAAAACATTTGGGCAGATGAAGTGACATACTCAAGGTCATCTTCTGAACCTGTAACAGAAGGGACTACACATTTTTGAACTCAAGTGCTCAACAGAAAAGCCACTTCCCAAAAATAGAGCTCCTACAATTCCCCCAAAACTCAGAAGTTTTATTCAAGTCGCAGTTTTGCTGAAAGAAATTTTAACCAGGTCTAATTTGTAGCCTGGATACTAGGACAGATGCAAATGAGGCTCTTCCCAGGAAAGAGAAATAGAGGTCAAGTGGAGAAGGAAGACTACAACTAAGGTTGACTGGGAAGAAAGAAGAAGGGGAAGAGCAAAGGCAGGAGAGAAGGCTGGAAAATCAGAGACACACCTACAAATTTCCCAGCTGGAAGAGCAGGATAGCTCCAAGAGATCTGGCTGAAAGTTTTGAAGGCTATGTGAAGAATATAGAAAGGTGGAAGAACGTAGTCTGGAATTTCACCTGCAGGAAAATCAAATCAACCACTTGCAGTCAGGCACTTGAGAGCTGATAAGGCGCACTCGCACCAAAGCTTTGGCCACGGTGTCAGTGAACCCCCCAAACAGGCTGCTCAAGCACTCTCGCCTCGGCAGGCGCTGGGAGCTGGCACTACAGGTCCTCCAGAGAGGATGACTGCCACACTCAGCCTCTTGGAAGCAGAGCCAGATTATGGACAGAGCAGTCATCATGTCCAGCTTCATCTCCCACAGCGTCTACTACATGAGACAGGGCAGCAGCTGTGCCCACTGGTGCACAGGGTTCTGCAGAGCCTGACATTCAGCTCCAGGTTTTGGCGTCTTTAAGGGGAGAAAAGCCTCCCTGTATTGTCACAGGTTGAATTTCAAGTATCCACATTCTGCTAATGGGGTGAAACAACTTAAGCTAAGCTTACCTTCTCTGGGAACGGCTGTGCCCAGTGGATAGCCTTTCTCCTCTGCTCCAAATCTCACTCTTTTCAGTCACTTCTCAACCTTCATGAAGATGACTTGGTCTTCCTTTCCAGTCTCTGGACTTCCTAATGCCTAATCGGCTCTGGTTGAGGCCATATCTTCTTGTAACTGCTGAGAGCTGCTGCTCTTGGCAGAGTGGATTTTACCTCTTCCTTCATTTCCATAACGTTTCCCTTCTGTTTACTTTCCCATTGCTCTCCTCATGGCCCCAATTCAGGACAGCATGTAAGCACATGTTTAATCTCATTGATCTCGTGGCACTCCATGTACGAGGGAAAACGTGGGTCCCTTTGCCCAGCTCCTGCTTATGAATTTTATGTTAAAGGGACATGAGGTAAAAAGTCAGAAGTGGTCACCCAAGGGTGGACTGGAGCATGGGCTTCCCCCTCCTCTCTGCCAAAACCTCAAACAGCCAGGCTGCTCATTCCTGCAGATGCTTCCTCTCCCGGGTGTGTGTGTGCCCAGGGAAGCCACAACGCTTTTAAGAAAATCATAATGCCTGTGGCAGAAGAGGTGAGCATGCCCTCTCTCTCCAAAACAGCCAGCACCTTGGGAGCTGGAGCACATCCATGGGAGATGCAGACAGGCACGCCCTGCAGGAGAGGAGGAAGCGCAGGCTGGGTCCTCCATAAGTCCTCTGTGGGGGCTTTAACCCCTTTGGACACTGCACCCTAAAAAGAAGGGTTACCCTCTCTGGGGGCTCAGAGAAAGCCCATCCTGGAGTTATGCTCCCCTAAGCAAAGAGGAATTTCATGTCTGGCCTCTCCTACTGCTGCTGTTGTGCTTAGCCTTGTTAGGTGTGAGGCTTTCCCAGGTAGGTGAGGAGCAGAGAGACGCTGAAGCCGTGGGATATCATTGTCAAATCTGGTGGGCCTGAGGGGTCTGGGAACCCCCAGCACAAG
Organism: Corvus kubaryi; assembly: GCF_017639235.1. Lineage (NCBI taxonomy): Eukaryota > Metazoa > Chordata > Aves > Passeriformes > Corvidae > Corvus > Corvus kubaryi. The sequence goes on from NW_024581130.1 coordinate 6,872,368, forward strand.
ACATGACCTAAACAAGAATTTGCAGGATCATATTTCGCACTCAGGTGTCTAAATTCCACCTGGGTCCTGCTTTAGGAGACTAGGAGCTTCCTTTTATTTGGCTCATCTCTCAAGTAAGAATTGTGATGCCCCTTTCTTGCACTTGTATTAGTTTAGATCACGGTGGAAGATTTAGGGGGCAGCAGGAAAAGTAACACCCTTTCACTTTGTGCATGTACAATGTCTTAAATAACAGAACCCCAATCCCAGTCCTGTATAGGTGACTGCTGTAAAACAAGCAGCATGGGATAGGAGAGTCTGGCCCCCATACACAGGAAATATACCTAAATTTCCTTGCCTGCTGCGCCAAAGCCTTCAGCTGTTCCCTCTTCTACAAATACATCAAGAATGTGTAAAAAACCCCCTATGTTAGTCCTCTTTTCCAAGTGGGAATGCATACACCTGCACTGTGTAGATGTTCTGTGAGTACAGGGGAGACCAGACACCTTCAGAGCACACTGGGTAAACTGTACATATGCAGATCATCTGCACAGCATATGCACAGCAGGTCTGACAATTTTTGGATTCATTAGACATAGTGTGTGAATGCTATACAGTTCAGCTCCCAAGTGTGCAGTCAACTTATCCTGAATTTCTGGATGTTCAGCGGCCCAACTATCTGAAAGGCCTGATGGGCATGTGGAAATTCTGGATAAGCATATGCAAAATTGAGATTTCATCCCAACCAAATTCCCAGGTGGAGAAAGACGAGATGTCCAGGGAAATAGGCACACTTGGAAGCTCACGATGCTGGAAAAGAAGGGGTGGTTCACCTGTACCTGTGCAGCAACCATCCCTATCCCTTCTGATCTAGGCTGCTCTGCCTTGCCCAGCACTTTTCTTCTCATTGAGTGCCCAGGCTGTTCCAAAAGCTGCAGTTTTGTGTGTGCTTTGCTACCCTGAACTTGCACAGCCCTCTGTGGCTGCCTGAGCACACATATCCTGTCTCTTAATGTGTAGACTGGTTGTATTTGCTGCCTGTCCCTCTGTCCCGTGGAGTAAATATCCTGAAATGGTCGTGTTTTGCAGTGCTCCGAGGAGCCTTTTGCTCAACCCCATCAGTATTTCCCCTTGTCAATACAGACCATCTAATTCCACTGCTAGAGCTCTTTCATTCCTGGTCAGACCTCAGACAAAATATAGTCAAGAAAATCTCAGGAATCCCATTATTGCCAATTTTCAAGCCATCTGTTACTTTTCTTGAAGTCCCTGGTCTTCAATTCATGGGCTTATGCAAGAAGACCAGCCTTCACTAAAAGTAACTTTTGTAGCTCGTGAAAGGCTCTGACATTGGAATTGCAGGAAAGGACCCTAAAGTGATTGTGTGTGTGTGTTTTCAAGCCAGGTTTCTGAGCTGATGCCCTGATTTTCAGGTCCTGGCTCTCAGCGCTGCTCTCTGGGGGTGACACTGCACCGCTCGGCCGGGTTTAGCCCGTTCTGCTGGGGGCAGAGGAGTGTGGTAAGAGGAGGAGAAGGGTGGCTGCGGAGCGGTGCAGCAGAGGTATCCGGACCGTCCTGAGCCGGAGGGGGCTGTTCCCTGGCAGTGCATTGTTTCCCGGTGGTGTCATGCCGTGAGGTGGTGCCGGCTGTGGTTGTAACCAGCAGGCGGAGCTGGGCTGGATAAACAAGCGAGAGCTATTCATAGCCATGAGGAGGGCAGAGCGCTCCTCTCCTAGCAACACAGCCAGGAGAAGAGCAGGAGAGCTCTGCCCAACTGGTGGAGAGATGTGTGTGCGAAATGTTGGTGCTCTTCCCTTCCCGAGCAGTTGCCGCTCCATCGCTTTGCAATGCCTGGAGCCCTCTCACCTGCCGCGCTCCCTCACTCTGAAACCTCCGTTTAATCTCAGTGATGTGCTCGTGTGGGTGGTGGCCGGCTCTGTTTCCTGGGGTTTGATCAGTGAAAATGTCCTTGCCTGGTTTAAACAACCAAGAGACGAGAGTTAAAAGGTGGGGTGCAAACCTGAGCCCTTGGGCTGCGGCAGCCGGGACCTCCTGACAAGGGTTTGAGCAGGGACACCACTGCCCTGCTGCCTGTCCCAGGGTGGGTGCAGGACCATCCTTGATCCAGCACACCCATAAATACCCACAAACAGCTGGAGGGCTGCTGCACTATGCCATTTCACTGTTCACTTCTTACCAGAAGGCCAGTTACATCAAAACCTGCAGGTAGGGTCTGAGTTGTTTCCTTGGACGTGTGGAGTGAGGCTGGTGAGGCACCGGAACAGATTGTCCAAAGCAATTGTGGATGCCCCATCCCTGGAAGTGTTCAAGGCCAGGTTGCATGGGACCCTGAGCAATCTGGTCTAGTGGAAGTTGTCCCTACCCACAGCAGGAGGGTTTGGAACTGGATGATCTTTAAGGTCCCTTCCAACCCAAACCATTCTTTGTTTCTGTGAAATCTTAGGGCATAGCTCTGGAAGCTTTGGGTGCAGGTATGTGATAAAGCCATGGCAGGGGAATTCTACCAGGGAAGTGTGCAGGGACAGCTTGCAAAGGAAGCTAGCACACCCAGCCGTTTGAAAAATTAGGCATGTAGTAGCAAGGTACTGACAAGTGTTCCACACACCTGTAACACTGCCAGTAAATCAAGCAAAGGCATTTGTCAGCTTGTCATTAGGAGAGTAATGAGGTAAGTACAACAGAATTTAGGGCGAGCAATGAGGCCAGCATCCCTCTGCAGTAGATTCGGCCAGAGACAAAGAAGAGTCAAAGTTTAAAAGCAAACAAGACTCCAAGCAGAGGGAGCTCAGTTCCTAATGAAGAGCATCCCTTGCTCTGACCTCTGCGTGGTGCAGACTGAGTCAGATCTCTGGGAAGGACCGAGGCTGCCTTCACCCTGCTCCTGCCACATAATGAGAGGTGCAGACACCTCAGGACCCCACACCTCTGATTTCACTGGTCCATACTCATAACAGATGCCCTCAAATCAGCACACAGGTATTTTGATCTCTGGCAGACCACAGTGAGCAGATTGTTGACACACATAATAATTTTCCAGCAAGGTTTCAATGTGCGAATTTAATTAATTGTTGGGAACAAAAAAAGGAGGGGAAAAAATCAGAAGCTCAATTACAATGTCTATCTGAAAGCTGCATACTAGGCCTCCACATCTCTCACAAAACATGCCACCACTTGAACTCCGGGAGTAATTAAATTTTATGAAGTTTGGCAAGAAGAGAGGGCCTCAACTCATAGTTTACCATTTGATTACAAACTACTTGCTAAATAGCAGGAGAATTATCAAGTCCAGGAATACTGGGTTCTGCCCCTAGCTATAGGAGCTAGAGGTTAAAACAGTAAAGGGGTCAACCACCGAGTCATGTAATTTGGCCCATCCAGATGAAAGGCAGAGTATCTGAAGGAGTAAGAGAAATGTATTCTGGTCTCAATCATTGCCATAATGTGCAGCTTTTTTCTTTAGTTTTGCATTGCAGGAGGTTTAGGTGTGCAAGGGGTCACAGACCGAAGCCTTGGCCAGTAAAGTTAGGAAGTGCCTTGTCATGTAGACAAAATAGGAGTAGGGGAAAGCCAGGGATATAAGGTGTGCTTCCTCAGGGCAGCCTCCCAGAGTCTGCAGGAAATTCAGCCCGGGACTCTCACTTAATGATCTCACTGATTCAGCTGAAAAAGCAAAAGCCCAGTACAGCAAAGAGTACGTGATAGAAACAATGATAAGGCAAGAGGGAGGGAAGAAAAAAGAACAATTGATTTAATGCCTTCTTCATTTGTATTTAAATAAATAAAGATGCCAATAGAAGGCTCTAGGCACCTTACCACACAATTAACACAACCAAAGAGAAACCAAACTATGCACCACTCCCAAGCAGCATGAAATGATTATCCAGAATGTGCTCTGCCACCTCCCAAAGGAAAAAACTCGCCCCAGCCCTCACAGCCTCTCTCTCCAAAGGGTGACATTTGCAATGTGCTTGCCTTGCAGGCATCTGCTGGGAAAGGGGGACATTGCATCCCTGAGAGCCTCTGCTGCCCTGCCAGGGACACCCCTGCACCTCTGCCGGCCCACAGCCTCAGGAGACATGAAGTGCTCACTAGCACATTGGAAAGGGATACAACGTACTGCTCTTCTTCCTTAGCAGAAAAAAAGTTGGCTCACCCAAGCCCCTTGTTGACGCTGAAGAATACTGCTGGCCCTGGTATAACGAGCTGGAAAACTTCTGTGTCCTAATGAAAAAAAGGAAAGGAAAAAAACCGTAATTTCACCGGCAGTTGTTTCACTAGCGGGACTGTAACAAGCTCCAAGCCATAATGCTGTTAGTGTTTCTCCCACCACCAGGCACTTTGAATTGTTTCTGTTTCCCATTAGCATCTCTTGCCCAATGCTGCAGCTGCACACACACCCACCCACCCCTGTAGCTGCCGGTGGAGCCAGGGCTGGAGCTGACAGTGCTCCAGCTCCCGGCCCTCGGCTCCGGGGACACAGCCTTCCCCTGCCTGCACCCAGCATGGACACAGTGCCTGAGCCCGGCTCTGCCAGGCAGGGGCAACCCAGGGGTGTCAGGTGTGGTGCCTGGGTTCTTGCAGCATGCCAGTTGCTCTTCCTGCACAGCAGTAGTTTTTTGCTTGGGTTCATGTGGATGAACCTCGATTACACCTGGTGAGCAGAGACTACTTTTGTGGCAGTCATGCTCAAGTGCTAAGGCAGTCACTCTCAGAGCTGGGGCAGGGTGCTCCAAAGTCACCTGTGAGTGAATGCTTGATGCTGTAGAAGGATCCCTCCTGTCCTCTCTGGCTTGTCCCAGTGATCCCCAGCCCCACCTTTCACACAGAAGCCCCCAAGAAGCTACAGTGCTGCAGAGCAAGCTCATGGGCACACATCAAGCCAGCAAAACAGATCAGGGACTGAGATGAGGCAGGGGAAGGGTAGTACCTGTGTGTGTTGGTCCAAAGAAACCTAGCAAAGATGGGGCATTCAGATAGGACCCAGAGTCAGAGGGCAGAGAGGCTGGGTACCATGAGTGGGGACAGTGGGGGAATCAAAACTTCATCGAATCATAGAATCAAAGAATCACAGAAAATGCTGGGTTGAAGCAGCAGGATTCCTCATAATCTTAATCATAATATACACTGGGTTGAAAGGCACCCCTCAGGCTCATCAAATCCAACTCCTGGCCCTAGGCAGGACACCCCAAGAGTCACACCATGTGCCTGAGAGCATTGTCCAAACACTTCTTGAACTCTGTCAGGTTGCTGCTATGACCCCTTCCCTGGGGAGCCTGTTCAGTGCCCAGTCACCCTCCAGGTGAAAAACATTTTCCTGATATCCAACCTAAACCTCCCCTGACTCATCTTCACGTCATTCCCTTGGGTCCTGTCACTGGTAACTGAGTGAAGAGATCGGTACCTGCCCCTCTGCTTCCCCTCATGAGGATGTTGAAGACAAGAGTGGGGTCTCCTCTCAGCCTCCTCTTCTCCAGACCTCTGAACAGACCAAGTGACCTCAGCCATTTGCCATAAGGCTTCCCCTCCAGACCCTTCACCATCCTCGTGGCCTCCTTTGGACACTCTCTAATAGCTTCACGTCTTTTTTACATTGTGACACCCAAAGCTGCCCCCAGGACTGGAGATGAGGCTGCCCCAGCCCAGAGCAGAGTGGGACAATCCCTCCCTTGCCCAGCTGGCAATGCTGGGCCTGGTGCCCCCAGGACAGGGATGTCCTTCCTGGCTGCCAGGGCACTGCTGACTCATATCCAATTCGCCATCAACCAGGACCCGCAGGGCCCTTTCCATGGCACTGCTGTGCAGCCTCGCATTCCCCAGGCTATACACACAGCCAGGGTTGTCCTGTCCCAGGTGCACAGTCCAGCACTTGCTCTTGTAAGTCTTCATCCAGTTGGTGATCACCCACCTCTAATTTGTCCAGGTTTCTCTGCAGGCCCTGTCTGCCCCCCAGGGAATCAACAGCTCCGCCCAATTAAGTCTTGTCAGTGAATTTACTTAGTATTCCTGCCAGTCCTGTGTTCAGGTTGTTAATGACAATGTTGAAGATCACTGGAACTAGGATGGAACCAGCCTGATGTCCCCCCCATTCACCATAACTCTTTGTGCCCGACCTGTGAGCCAGATGCTCACCCTCTGTGTAACACAGGTACTCTGTGTGCCGGATGCTTTGTCCAGAGGGGTTCTGTGAGAAACAGTATTGAGAGCTTTGCTGAAGTCCAAAAAAGTTACATGTGCTGGTTTTCCTGCTAATTGGTGTTTGATTGCTGACTTTTTCCTGCCCAAGTAACTGTTGCTGTTATCAGGGAAATTAACAGCTGCAGTTGCTGGAAAAAACTCTCTGCTGCAGTAAAGGCTCTCTGCTGTTGTTCTCCTGAACTACCTGCTCCAGACTGAGCATGAGCTGTATCCAAACCATCTGGGTGACTGCAGAGGTGCTGTGGGGCAAGCTCAGACTGGCATAATGCACAGTTCTGAGCACTGGTCAAAAGAAAGAGCTTGCCTGACTGGGCACGGGAAGGACCAGTGCGTGGCTGGTTCTCCAGACCTCTGGAAGATCCGGTGTGCAGAAGAGAGCAGCCTCCAAGTCATGTGCCAGCCAAGTATGGGAGTCAGACACCACCTCCAGCCTTGGTAGCCTGGCAGAACTAGAAAACACAAGTCTTGAACCACAGATTGTGGTTTTGCCAGGTTAATCCTTACATCTCCTCAGCTCTGGCTCTGCCCTCACAGTTGACATCTGACCATCTGCTCTGTCAAAACCCTAAATTCTTGCAGGATGAGGTTACAAAGAAGAGACTTTCAACACTGCAGTAACTTTCATTTGTCTTTGGGTTCTCTACAGGTTTACAGTGACCAACTATGGCAATAACCAGAGTGATCCTTATAAAGCAAGGCAGGGTTGCCAAAGCAGGGGCAGATCAGAAGGTACTTGGGAATCACAGTTGGAGACATCTCTACAGTTACAGGGATGACACCTGGCAGCAAGGCTGCACTTATGAAAGCTGCACCTCACACATCTGGCAGGTCACCTCCTGCTCCACTGCCCTGCAGAGCCAGTCTGCATGGTCCCACAGTGTTTGCCACCTTGGTGACCCTGACACCTATGCAGTACAGAGCACAGAGTTCTGCTGCTGCTAAATCTGCACCAGAGCATGCAGGCATAGCAGAGCTCGTGGGACATGAGCTGGCTTGGGTCCAGTACTAGTCCTGCTCCCTCAGTTCAGCAGTGTGCCTTCTGCAACAAGCCTTGCCCTTATTACTTTGTGCACAGCTCCAAAAAGGTACCATGACTTCATGGGATCAAGGCCAGAGCTTTGAAGTCTGCAGGGCTCCCTGGTGCTGCACGGGCACAGTGACTTGGGTCTTCACTGGCAGGAGACCTCTGCACCATCTTTCACTGTGTGAAGATGTTTGCAGTATCCAGGGGAGCAAAAGGAGGAATGAGTGACATCAGGGGATCTGCCTCTGACTGGGAAATCCAGAGTTTGTCCCAAGGTGCTCTCAGGTGTGCTTTGTCACCTGCCCCAGTGCCAGGTATGTCTCAGTACACACACCCCCATAATCCCAGTCCAGCAGCCATCATCATACTCCTCTCAGTGGGCACTGCCTGGCTCTGAGCCTTCTCCTCGAGTTTTCATCAAATGCCAGAAAAGCTCCTGCTCTCTTGTCCCTGGTAGACAGAGCTCACATTTGGCAAGTAGAGCCCAGCAATCCTGTGGGCAGGCATGCTTAAACAGAGGAGCTGAATATATCTCCTTCCTCATCCAACAATTATTCTGCTTCCTTTCCTCATTCCAGGTCCCCAGCCTGAGTGCCTCTGCCTCGGCGCACGCTGGATGCGCTCCCAGCAGTGCTCAGCCCTGAGTGTCAGCTGGGAGCGCGTGCAGCCACAACATCAGGCATGATCCCTGATCCCAAACAGCACCAGCTGTCACCACCTCAACCCACTGGGACTCAGTGTGATGGGGTTTTTCTAGAGTACACATTCTGCCAGCCCCAAGCCTCAGAAACCCACCGAGCCATGCATTACTCAGCAAGCCCCAATCCTAACCACCATCCCAACAAGGAGAAGCCGTGGTTACACTGCTGCCTGCTTGGGGGCAGGCGGTTGGCAGAAGGAGGGGTGACCCTCCTGTGAGTCAGGGAAGCTCCTGGCAGTCTCTGAGCAGGCCCCTGGGCAGAGGACTTGTCCCATCCATAGGTGCAGAGATGCCCAGCAGAGCTCCCCAGGGAGCGCCAGTGACATGCATGGAGGGAGGAGTGAGCCAGGGCAGGCAGTGTGGACTCGGTGGGACAATGCACAGAGGGAAACCTCTCCTATCAAACATCTAGCCTTGAAATAGTCTGAGTGACCTCATCTGGCTCTCAGTGTATTCCAAACATGGGGGTTGATGTTAAAACTGTGCTGCTTAGGGTGTAAGGGCCTGGTCTACTTCCAACGTATTTCTGCCAGGAATATTGCCACCAGCTCCAGCAGGGACGGGGTTTGGGCCTGAGGGAAGGAGAAGAGGTGGAATGCGATGCCACCATGGAGGAATCAACCTGCATTTCCCAAAGCCAGACAGCCGTCCTCCTGGAGGCAGAGGTAGTAAAAGGAGGACATCCAGACAGGAATGAACTGACATCTGGAGCTATCTGACTCCATAACTCTTTGTCTCTCCAGTACTTATTGTTTCTACAACAGGAGCGATTAGTGCCCCCACCAAGGTCAAGGCCTCCCTGACAAGGCACCGAACGGGCGTAATGAGAAACAGCTCCTGCCCTGAGCAGCTGACCTGGAGAAGAGATCAAGGGCATGGGAAAGGGGGAGAGAGGTGGGAAATGACTTGCTAACCATGGCACGGGCTGGGAGAAGAGCTGGGATCACAGACATGGGTCTCTCCACCTCCCTTCCACCCCTCTCCCCCAGCCCAGTGCCCTCGGCAGTGAAACCACACAGACGCTCCTCCACAGCTCTGTGCGGCTGCAGAGTTAATGAGTTAGGTCTGTGAATTAGTTAATTTCCAGGAGCGGTTCTTTCATGACAAACACCACACAGCAGGCATTTTACATCTACAGCTACAAGAGCAGCCTCTAAGCCCACAACCCTTTGTCAAGAGTAAAAATAGAAAACAGTCACAGTAAATGGGAAGAGACAGGAATAAGGCAAGGACAGGGAAAGATGGAAGCACTACAAGTTCTGCAGAAGAATGGAGGCTTCAAAAATGTCCAATTATCTCCAGAATCCGTGTGCTGCACACTTGTTTCAGCAAGATGGTAAAGAGGGTGGCTCAGGGCTACACAAAGCCATCTCTAACAGTTACTGGGATTCAAACACCTTAGACTCATTACTCAATAGTTAGGGAGCCCATCCTAGCCCAGAAGCCACATCTTGCTACACTGGCTGAAGCTGAACAAGGCCCTTGCGTTTCCATCCCACCAGGATGAGGGGGACCAGCAGTGTGGCAGCCCTAGCAGTGCTCAGGACCCCCAGAGGTGAGGAGCAGTCAAGGCAGAGGGAGGCAGCTGCGAGCAGGGGCAGTGCAGAGGGACAACTGCAGCCCCCAGAGCCCCTGTGGAGGATCGATAAGGAACACCAGGGCAAACACAACCTTGGGGAAAGATTCCTTTGAGGGAAAGAGAGGTGCCAGGGGGAGCACTCAGAAAAGAGGGTGGCTCCACCCATAAGCACAGCTGTGCTGGGCCAGCTCAAAGCTCCGGGCAGGACTGTAGCCTGTCTCCAAGTGCCAAGGGAGGAGATGCTGGAGGAAAAGAGCAGCCTTCCCATGGACAATCCTCCAGTCCTGAGCCGAGCTTGCCAGCACAGGGATGGCAGTGGGTGCACAGCCTGTCCACACAGAGCACCAAGTGAGCACGAGCAGGGCTGTGAAAGGCAGTGCTGCTGCACAGTTGTGGTGTACAGCAGGCACAGAGGAACTGCGACTTTGGTGAGTGGTGTTTCCTTGGTGCGGAGCAGGGGAGGGGTGGCAAAGGCACGGGCAAGTGCCAGGCAGTGGAAAAGAGGGAGACAAAAGAAGGTATTTTAGAAAATAATGGAGGGGATTGATTAGGAATGGAGCAAGAGGGAATGGATAGGTCTCTAGAAGATAACAAAGTAGGGAAGGAAGAGGCTTTGGTGACAGGTGGTGGTAGAAGAACAAAAGAGAACAAAAGAGAGGCAGTGTGAGGCAGAGAGCATGAATACAGGCTGAAATGAGAGACTGAAATAATGGTGGGGAGAGCACCCCTCAGACATCCTTCAGAAAGGAAGAGACAAACAGTGAAAGAGGGGAAAAACCCCCATAAAATGCAAAGGGAAGAAGTGGATATCATTTTATCGCTGAGCATGAGGTGACGCTGGCATGCAGGAACCCAGTGACTGAAAAGCACAGGCAGAATGGTAAATTCCCCTACATGTGCTTGCACACCACAGGCACAAATAACCTGGGGATGAAAGGACTGAGTGTTAAACTGGAGTGATGCCCAGAAGAACGGCCCACCACCTTTCCTACTGTGTTTCTGGGCTAGGCCTAGAGCTCAGGCACCAATCCACCCCAGGCAAGACATCCTGTGTCAGTGCCCCCCTAATTCCACAGCCTGCTGGGGAGGAACCTACTGGTCTTTCTCTGAGGATCCCAGACTGGAAAGTGCAGGAATCCTGCCTGTGGGGAGCCAGGGTGCTGAAAACATTGAACTGCTTTGAACAATAAGGAGGTTCATCTCCTCACCTTGGGTGCTCTGCCTTTCACCTACACTGAAGGCTTAAAATAGCCACAGGGAGACAACACCAACACTCTCAGGGTCTGCCTGGGCTCCCCAGGATAAACGTGAGGCTGGTCTCAGCACACAGAGAGAGGAATCCAAACACCATGTCTGTGGTCATGGTCCCTGCTTCAATGCTCTTACAAGGAACATTTTATGTATTAAAATATAATTTCCCTGTAACTTCCTTTTTAACACTGCTGGCTGTTCAGCCTGGAAAACGTGACTCAGGAAGAGGCTGTGGACATCTCCCTGAACAGAGGGGAGAGCAGCGAACATCAGAGAACAGAAATTACATCCCTTGTCATACAGACACCACCCAGGAAGGCCAGCCTGCCTCTGCTCTGGAGGAGGGCTTGGGCAGAGGAGGGTTTGTATGCTCTGCCACATGCAGCCCTTTCCTTCCTTGAGAGGATCAAACGCATCATTTACAGCTGCGATTATCAAAGCCAATCTTTTGGTCTCATTGGTCAAACTGGGGAAATCTCCCAAGTGCTTGTACTGCTAAAATAAGATCTTGTTCAGTGGAGATTATGCAGAACCATCTCTTTCCAGGCACATTTTGTTAGCAAGGGATTAACTAGGAATGTTGACATTTAAGTTGTTGTCACTGCATATTTGAGGCTGAGTGTACATTAATTACAGGGCAGCACAGCTCCCAGCCTCAAAGCTCCTTTTTTAACAGAAGAAGGGACCAAGGCTGTGCCTCCCCCTGTGTGTGAGAGGGGTTGGACCTATGAGGTGCTCCAGGAGGGATCTTAAGGGGGAAGATCAGGGGACAAGGGGAGACAGTCTGGTGCTACTGAGGCAGCCTCAGCGAATATCACATTCAGGTGAATGGGGCAGTGTGCACTGGTGGCAGAGACTGTCATTTCAGGCATCATCTTGTCATATTTAAGGAATTGGGCAATTACTAGATGTTCTTTGCAGAACCATATTTATCTCCAAGAGGGAAAAAAAAAAAAAAAAAAGAGAGAAAGAGAAAGCATAATATCACTTCAGCGACTTGGTTTGTCCTTTCGGTGCTTGGATGGCAGGTAATGTTTAGGGCCATGCTCTCCTTTATCCAGCCTGGGTATCTCAGATGACTCTGAACTAAACCGGCTCAAAATATCAGTACAGCCATCCATCACATCTCATTCACGCTGGATTTCAAATCTCATTATGTTCCAAAAAGGCACAGGCAGAAACCCACCGTTTTGTTATTGTCCTAGTATTTCCAGCGCGAATGCATCCAAAATACCGCAAGACCAATGGTGCCTCGGCACACGGACACATGGCAGGAACAGAGAAAGCTGCTCCGGTGCAATTGTTCAGCTCCATTTCATGGAGAGAGCTGCACAGGGGGAGGGCTGCGTGGCGGGTAGAGGAACAGAGAAACACGCCAGGCTACACAGAGCTGACAGAGGAAGCAGGACCAGAGGGAGAGCAGGGCATCGAGAGACGCCTGCAACTCGAGGGGAGAGAGAGCAACAACGGCAGACATCCCCGAAGGAAAGGGAAAAAAAAGAAAACGGGGGGGAAACTGGCAGGCAAATAAAGGGGGAAAGGCGGAAAAAGGCAGGAGGAGGGAAGGGAAGGGAAGGGAAGGGAAGGGAAGGGAAGGGAAGGGAAGGGAAGGGAAGGGAAGGGAAGGGAAGGGAAGGGAAGGGA
>NW_024581130.1:6884770-6902381 GCF_017639235.1 Corvus kubaryi
GAAGGGAAGGGAAGGGAAGGGAAGGGAAGGGAAGGGAAGGGAAGGGACGCGCGCTCGGGTCCCGCGGGCAGCCCCGGCCCTCCATCGCCCCCTGCGGGCCGGGCGAGGAGCTGCGGGCGGGGCTCCCCCTGCAGGGCGGCACCGCCGAGCGCCCCCATCCCGGCGTCCCTCCGAGTCCTCCCCGTCCCGGGGGTCCCTCCGAGCCCCCCGCCCCGCCCTGCCGGGGCACCCCTGCTCTGTGCCTTCTCCGAGTCTGGCGGCCCCTCTCCTGCAGCCCTGCCGCGGCATCATGGAGCTCCCTTCCTTCCTCCGTCCCTCCCTCCGCTTGTCAGAACGCTGTAGCTGCAAACTTCTGTCCCAGTCTCCGAGGGAGCCCTGTCTCCTCCATAAGAGGGGCTTTCTGGATAGATGAGACCCTCCTCAAGGGGCAGTGAGATGGAGAAACAGCTTTTGAGGAGACTCGGAGAGAGCTGATGCATCCCCTCACCACCGTCAGGCAGTGAGGAAGATGCTGCGGGAGGAAGACGGACGCAAGCTTGCAGCCCACAGCAGTGGCAGACCTGAGCCTGCCCGAAGTGCTTTGCTCTTAGCACATGTGATCCAAGGACGACCCATGGGATCATCCCGTGGGATAAGGGTCACGAAACCCTGGCAAAGGGACTGGGGCACTGTGATGAGAAAGGCCACCAGAACTGAACAGGTCCTACTCCTATCGCGGTGGAGAGGGACATCTTCACTTACAAGGATAACATGGGGTGGCCGAGGTGTCTTGAATCTTAACCAAGTAATACAAGCTTTGGGCGTTTTTTCCTTTCCTCCGTGTGTAAGGGACTCCCACGTTTCTCGTCCTCCGTCAGCCTCGGCCGGGTGCTGGGAGCCCTTGGCCGAGCGCCGGGCGCAGCAGCAGCAGCAGCGGCAGCGGGGAGTGTTTAAGTGCCCCCCGAGGCCCTCCCGCCTGGGCGCAAAGCGGAGAAGCAGCTGCCTGTTTACAGTGGGAGGGTGCAAATTGGCCTTCGGGGAGAGCCGCACCGCGCAACTCCTGCAGCTCGGCTTGGGCGGGAGCGGGGGGGGAGACCTCCAGCTGAGGAAAACAACCAGGAAGGCGAATATCTGCCATTTCCTAGGGGGAAAGGATTCAGAGGAGAGCTGTCTGAGTCTATTAACTGATGCTGGTTCCTGTGGAGAGATGGTGGCACACTGGTTTACTTCAAATAGTCTGTTTCCATCTCTAATACCACCTTCAAGCATTCAGACCCAGACACACAGAACTCCCTTCCTGCTACCTTCTACAGCGTGTCTCTCACAGAGGATTTTATTTTCCTAACGGGAGACACGAAGCAGGGTTTGCAGTAAATGAAAAGAACCGTGTCCATTTGCATGGTTGCATAATCACGTTATACAGGGATCTTTCAGACTCTGGAGAGCAGAGCAAGACACAGAGAGAGAGAGAGAGAGACAGAGAAAAGTGGGACGTCATGAGCGGGAGCTAAAAGCCAGATCTCTCGATGAGATCAAGGAATAGATGTGAAATCAGTCAGATGGAGAAATGCCTGGATAGCTCTTCCAAACAGTGAGAGTCGCAGGCTTAGCTCTGAACATAAACAAAGCGAGATGTTTCTGGGGGTTGGGCTAGGTTTTGTATAAACTCTGTTTCCTCTTCCATCATTGAAACCGGATGGGAAGAGCAGCCTGTAGCCAGGATCCTTTGCCTCTCTGCTGAGGGCTTACACAGGGCTCAATTCCCAGGGTGCTCAGGCCAGGACCATTCACCACCATCATATTCACTGCAGAGTGAAAGAAAAATCGCTCACTTCATGCTGCTGAATGAGAAGCTCTATTTCCAGAATACACATTTGCCTCTTAATGGTAATTTACCAGCACTGGCAATATTCCCTTTTGGATTCCCTGTTGGTTAGACTGTTGGTTAGTCCAAGCCTCAGCCCACGGTCACCCGAACCACAGCCCTCTGAGAGAAAAAACTTCACTCAAAATATAAATGCTATTAAATCCAAAGGACAAATTTTCACAGAAATTAAATAATCTCTGAAACAAGGGAAACCAAAACCGGACAAGTGTAGTCTTTCCTTTCTAAGAATAAGAAATCAATTTTGAAACTTAGCATCACCCATTTACTATCCTGTTACCCTAAAATTCTCACCTCCCATTCCTTACTCCATTATTTGTTCTGATGTCAGTAGCAGGAGGGTAAGAACATCTCCATAAACATTTCATGGTCCACTTTGTAACTCAAGTACTTCTGTGAAATTTTTAAATCTAGGACATATAGCCATCCAAACCATTTGAAATGTTTAACCATCCGAAGGATTTCTCAGCTGCTTCCTCGAGTGCGAAGTCAAACATCGCCTATCCTGGGGAAAAGGGAGAGTGGGAGGACATGTTTTTTGCATGTTGTACCTCTTCGCCTCCTTTGCACAGTCTGATTTCTTGCTCACAGAGCAGTTAACAGATACAGTATTTAAAGGAGATGTATCCTCAGCCAGAGAGGACAAGGAAGCAACAGGTGCCCAATCTAAATTAACTATCTCACCCCAGGAGCAAAGCTGTCATCACCAGTCCCGGACTTGTTATAAGGAATAAAAGGCTAACGTGAGAGGCACAAGAGAGCCTTCCCTCCCCGAGCAACCTGCAGCATATGGCAGCAGGAACCTGCAGGATTTCCAGTGGCACAGAGCATGACTGCCAGGGGCTGCCTTCCCTTTGATGCCTAGACCTTTTTGCATCATTTGGGAAGTGTGAGGAGGCAACAGGTGAAATGCAAACCTAGCCCACTGTGTTCACATTAAATTTCTCAACATGTGGTGTTTCGTGTGAGTGGGATAACTGTCAGACATTGCCTCTAGAGGACACGTTCCTTGGTGGGCTTGGACTGCTCAGAAAATCCTGGATTCCTCCCCCAAGCCAGGCAGCTCCTGGCTACCTATCTCTGCACTGCTGTGCCACATCATGCCTGCTGCAACTCTACTGTGAAAATTGGGGCATTTATCTGTACCTCTGTGCTCCACATAGACAAAGTTTAGCTAAGGACATCTCCTTTCATGTCCTCACTGCACCTGGAGCTCCCAAGAGAAGCACCTAAACCTCCCAGGGACCATGAACAGTCCCAAGAGTGGGACTGAAAAGTAAACAGAGAGGAATACAGTGCCACAGGAAGGAAGGGATACCTGAGATACCTGCAAATGAGCTTGTGGAGGTTCTGGAAGAAGACTAGGAGCTTCGGAAGTGAAGAGATCCATACAGATGCTGGTTACAGCTGCAAAATACTTGACATAAACGACTAGACATTGGCAGCAGAATGTATGGGTTTTACAGATTTAGCAGAAAAGAATATATTACAAACTTGTTGCTTGAGATGTGAGGGGCCAAGGTATCTGCAACATAAAAGACGAACAGGACCTTTGCATTAAATTTTCTGTCTGGAATGTCAAGAGGAAGGATGAGACAGTATTTCTAAATAATGAGAATGTTCTTTTTCGGCCTGGACTGTGACACGTACACCTTACATACGGAAACAGGAAGCAGGTACTAAGTAGAGAAAAGCTTCAAGCAGGACCCTGTAAGAAGAGCCTGAAGTTGGGAAGGGGTAGAAGTGGGGTGGGAAGGTGACTCACTTGGCTTGCTCAGAGGCTTCTCTTTGCTTGCGGCTGGGCATGTCTTCTGGATGGCACCCATGAAGCGGGCACAGAAGAGCAACCAGGAACAGACTCACTCCAACTAAAGCATGATCCACATGGAGAAAAGCTGTCTGAGCAGGACAGCTCCAGCAGCAGTGGCAGAAGTGTGGAGCTGTTAGGTGGCTAAGCCTGGTGTTAGAGAGCACGTACCAAGGAGCTCACCAAGCCACACAGCCAGAGAAATCCTTCCACACTGCAAACTCATTATGCTGGTCAAGATATGCAAGGGGTGTAAACTGCAGCAGACAGCTACAAACCAGCCATGAGAGCCAGCAGGACCACTCTGTGCCAGGGCCAGTCCCAGTGAATCAGGGCTGCGTGATGCGGCCAGTGGAGGAAATGGTTCTCGTGTTTCAAAATTGCTCGCCAGTGCAGCTGGAACAGAGGTAGGCAAACAGCAAATGCCTCTGGAACAAACTGCCAAGGCAGTAACACTTGGCTACACTGGGGCAGCTCTAAAGCTGAATATTTTCCTCATTAGTATCACTGCAAAGATGCCCAAAAACCACCAGGAAGAGTAACACTGAAGGGAGAGGTGGTATGGAAACCATGAAAAAATTAATATCATTGTCAAGCTTTGATTTCCCATTTATGCAAAGATTCTTTTCTTTTTTAAATCTACTGGCAAAAGATAATCAGTGTGGAGACAGTGGGAGTACCCTGTGGAAAAAAATAGCTTTTCTAAAGAAGTTTACAAATAATGGGTCAGATCTCCTTCAGAATGACATTGAATCAGAAGAAATAAATGGAGCTACTCAGATTTAGTAAGGAAGGGATCCTATTGTTTTAATGTTATTTTATTTTAATGATGTTGGAAAAAGATGATAAATTGGCTCCCTCTGGTTTGGATTTTTCCAGACTGGCACAGGACAGATGCAACAAATGGAGAAAGCCAGTAGGACTATAAATGGAATAGAACTGTAGTTTCTACACTTAGCTATGTCTGTATCTCACATACCAGAACAAAAAAAAAAAAAAAAGAAAAAGTCAAAAGGGAGGGAGCTATGCTGACTTGGAGTTAGGGCTTGTGTTAGTAAATTTAGGGTAAGATACATCTCAGAGCACAGCAAACCCTCAGGGCTTAGCATTAACTTGAAAAAAACTACCATATCTCTGGAAATGAGGTGCTGAAGGCACCCAAAAGGATGTGATTTTTGTCATGCAGTGCCACTGCTGACCAAGAGCATGATTACAGTTAGGTCACTTTGACACTGGAAACCAAGGACACTACCCTCTCCTGCCAGCCATCGTAGTAATTCCCAGCGGCAGTGGGAATCCATCTCCGCATTTTCAGATATCTGCATCTTTGGTTTAACCTTGAGCCTGACTTGCAAAATTTCTATTCACAGCATATCAAATAGTTACTTCCATCCATCCACAACAGTTTTCTATGAAGTTTACATTTCCATCTTCATCAACATATTTTCCAAAGATGTGCATTTCATACGAGGTGAGTTCTGCCTTGTCAAAGATCTCATGCTCACTGATTCCAGCCTGTCTCAATATATACTCACATGTGTATTTATTTTACTTAAACTTACAGCAAAGCAGCTCAGCTTTGTTGTGGAGACGATCCTTATATTTTCTTGGTTTTGAGAATTTGTATACAGATAAACAACATTCAGGATCTGACATTTCACTTTGATTGCAAGTTGCTGTAATTAAGAACCAAAGCTTTATGAATTTTAATCATCAGCTGTAAGTGGTACATTATCTCTAGTTCACAATGAAAGCAATCAAGTGGACAAGATATTTTTAGAGACATTACTGTGGTAATATTACATTAAGTAGTGGTTAGTACACTATTTTCACACCCAGTGATTTCACACATTAATGCGGCTATAGATCAGCGTTAATGACAAGAGAAAGTTATTTTTCAAGTAGCATGAGAAGGGTGGTTAAAAGAGCTGCTGGGGATTTACACTTCAGCAGCAGGAGGGGCACCTCAGCAGGGTTGCAGCTGAAGATGCTCCAGCAGCAGGGGCTGCTTCCACTTCTGCTGGAGACCGAGGCAGGAGCCCCTGAATGGATACAGGTTAATGACAGGGGCAGCATTTTCTCTCTGCTCCTCGGGAGGGAAAAAAGGACAGGAGGGGAGAGCAAGGTAAAGTGCAGTGACGCTGGCACTGAACCTCAGAGCTGGTGAGACGAATAACACACTACTTCTTGCCCAAGGCTGCCACTTCTGCAACACAACATTCCCCCCTTTCAAAGAGGGCACAGTAAAGAACAAGTCAGAAACACCCTTTGGCTTGAAGGTTAAAAAAAATAGGGAGTCTGGCACATTTTAAAGTTTCAGTGTATGCTACTCCACGTGGATACAATGTTGTCTAGATAAACCTGTAAATACAGACATCTCTTCTTTCAAGGCAGGAGAGACTAATGCACAACGCACAGGGCCCCAAAAGCAGCACATTGAAGTATTATCATCCTGCTGAAGGATGCCAGTTCATCCAAAAATTATTTGCCTGAAACTAAAACTAATTAGAAACACTGTTCTGGGAAGGAGAAATTCTTCCTTCTTCCTGGAGTCTCAGATCTGGGATAATAGAAGCTCCAGCAGCCTCACCCCAGACCCGCAGGCCATTTTATTTTACTGCAGAGGTCCTATGGGGATGGCAGGACTGGGACTGAGAGAGCTCAGCAGCCAGCTGTGCCAGGGAGAGAGTATGCAACAGAGAGCTGTCTGTGTGTCACAGTGGCAGACAGCTGTTGTCACTGCATCTTGGATTCTGTTGGAAATGCCCTCAGAGAAAGCCAGTTCGGCTCCACAGAAGGTGGCACTCAGGGGCTGATGCCTCTGCAGCCAGAACTTGCTGATACCAACATCATGGCAGCACTTTGCAGCTCCAGTCCAAACCACCTGGTTACAGAGGCCAGCTGTTGACAAAAGGAGCTTTCTACGGCACCCAGATGCAGTGATACAATGGCCTCTCCTGCTGCTCTCCCCCACACAGCACCAGTGACATTCCAGTAACAGGCCAGCCCTCAAATTCAGTCCAGAATTGTTGTGTGTCAGTATACTGGACCACTGCTGCTCTGTGATATAGAGAAGCAGTATGGAAATACCAATCAGACTTTAGGTACACATTAGAATGGCCCTTTTGCAATATTTGCCTTCTTTTGTTCCAGGGTAACCCACGCAGCTCTGTCTCAAAACAACCTGAAGTAGAAACACTAGGTTCTGCCCCCCACGGTAGGAGAGGAATCTTATATTTGAGCAATAGATAACGCCCTCTGACCTACTTGTGCACTGAAGAATTATTTCTTTCTCAGGATCCTAGAGATGCCTTCAGAAAGCAGCAATAACTGCATATCAGGGCCTACTGGACAGACTATATCCACAGAAGTGTCACTGCAGTGCACACAAAGGCCCTACAACCTGGGGAAAAAGAATGTTGAAACAAGATCTAGACAGAACTGAAAAAGGTCTCCCTGAGAAGCTGAGAAAAATATACACTGTTAATGTACCATACATAAAATCCTGTATGCTGTTTGCTCACTGCCCAGCTTTCCAGGCTCTGCTGGGTTGTTTCTACGTGGAGAGGACGTCAGCTGCACCAGCAAAGCGTTTCTTGATACACAGCCTCTGTCTTCTGTTTCAGTCCCATTTCCCTACACCCTGTGGAAATGCACAAAGAATGTGGGTTCCCTGTACAGAAACTGGAGTCTGCCTCTGGAGAAAGCTCGTGTTCCTCACTCGGCAACGCTCCCAGCTCTTCCCATGGTGGCAGCTGCACAGCTCCCCATCACATGTTTTTCAAGCAGGTCATTAGAACTAATGGTACCTCATGTCAGGGCTGTGGCTTCATCAGTGTCCTCTCCCACTATGGGAAAGAAAATGAAATTGCTTCTTCATTAGTTCAGATGGGGCATGATTTACATGTCCATCTATGCCTGTAATTAAAAACATACTAATAGGAAAACACTAACTGTGACAATAAAGGATGAAGTGTCTAATGGAGTGAGAGGTTTCTTGATCATGGATCCAGCCCTGTACAAATGGAAAGGTGTGCACTTACATCACACAGGGCTTTTTTCCCTGCCTCCTTTTGCCTTTCCAGAGTTAGTTATGTGTAAAATGCAAATTTGGCATCACTTGGCACACATAGAGGTGTCTCTGCTAAGTGTGAGAGACACAAAGAACAGACACCTTTCTCTCATTCCCCTACATCAAAATGTGAATTCCCTTCTTTGGGTTTCTGTGCAAACTGGGGCTCAAGTCAGGGCCCTGTTTATGATGATGCCACACATGGATGCTCGAGAGGAATATGTAAGAGTGTCCCCAGGACTCACAAAATCATTGAGATGGGAAGGGATCTCTGAACATTTCCTGTTTCAGCCCTGATCAAAGATGCTTCAACTAGAGCAGGTTGCTTAGGCCTGTATCCAGTCAGATTTTTAATATCTTCATATGCAGAGACTTGGTAACCTCTCTGGACAGTATTCAAACCTGTTCCAGTATTCAACCCATCATCACAGTAAAAAAACAAAGAAGAGTTTTCCAGACAAAACTTCCTGTGTTTCAGCTTGTGCCTGTTGCCTCTTGTCCTTTCACTATATACCATGGAGAAGAGTCTGTCTCTGTCTTCCTTCCATCAGGCATTTATGCACCTTGATAAGATCACACCTTTCTCCAGTCTGAACAGCCCCAGCCCTCTCAGCCTTTCCCCATGTAAGAAGTGCTCCAAGCCTGTGATTATTTTCCTGGTCCTTTGCTGGAGCTGTTCCAGTAGCACATGTATGTTTTGTACTGAGAAGCCCAGGACTGAGCATCACTCCAGATGTGCCTCTTCAGTGCTGAGCAGAGCAGAAGGACCACCTCACTTGACCTGCTGGTGATGTTTTTCTAGGGTGTTGACCTTTGCCACAAGGGCACACTGCTGGCTCGTGTTCAGCTTGATGTCCACCAGGACCCCCAGGTCCTTCTTTGTAAAGCTGCTTTCCAGCCTCTTAATCCCTGGCCTGTACTGGTGGCTTGGGGTTATTCCTGCCCAGGGACAGAGCTTGGCATTTCCCTTTGTAGAACTTCATGAGACTCCTGCTGGCCATTTCTCCAAGCTGTTTAGGTCCCTTTGAACTGCAGCAGAACCATTTGCAATGATCTGCCTACTGCAGACTGTCTTCCTGATACCAAACACTTGGAGGTTGGCTTAAATCTGGAAGGTACCATCATTACCCTCAAAAATTCAAGCCCTCCTGTTGGCCATTTGAATGTCTAGGGACCCTTAGGAATATGTCTGAGAAGGACTTGACTACGTGCGGATCACTGTACCACCAGTATGAGATCACTGTGCAACCCAAAAATCAGAAGCACCAAACCATGAGGGTTTTCTCAAAGGAATAAAACCTTTAAGGAATTTCCAAGTGTTCTATAGAGGTCATGCCTATTCCAAAAGGCTTAAATCCACAGGTTTGTGGGTTGTTGGGTTGGTTTTTTTTTTCTCTTCCACAATCTGCTGAGACTATTTCTGTAACGTTCCAGCTTTAAGGCCAGGAGGAGTCTGGTCTTGGTAGGTGTCTGGCAGGATACCATAAATCCCTAAAGAATTTCCTTGAGCAGATCATCTCCCTTTGAATGTTTATGGACTGTATGGCTAGAGCACGGATCCTCTACAATCTATGAATAAATTCTGTTCTTAGGCATATTTTGTGCTTGCCCAGCCTTTGGAGACTTTTTTTAGTAAAAGATTTTAAACTTGGAATGTTTCACAATCTGAAAATTATTGTTCTTGACTGTTAGTTGGAGGAGAGGGAAATTTCATATCCAGGGAAGTTACTGCTCCTTCTCCCTCAAACAGGAAAGATGCATCAAGCAAGATTTTTGTAGAGAACTCTCCCAGAACTTGTATTATTAAATATTTTCACTTATGACAAGAATGAAGAAACAGAGGCTGATCTTATTAAACTTTCAGATAGTACCTTGTTGGGAGAGGCTGCAAATATGCTGGAAAACAGACTTAGTATTCAAAACATGTTTGATTATCTGAGAAAGTCTGGGAAAAAAACTCCATGTAATTCAAAGAAGACATGTAAAATTCTACAGTTGCTTAGGAGAAATCAGCTATTCAAATGTAGTAGACAGGGGTAGGACTGGCTACATGGGATTTACAGTGTCAGCATTGGAAGGCAGGACTTGAACTCACAAGGGAAGCAAGTCCAAAATGAGCCAAAAACTGCTACAAGTCTGAGCAGGCCCCACCACTGCATGCCTTTAAGAAAAGGGCAAATGTTGGTCAAGAATGGCAGACAGATATCAGATAGATGCTATCAGACAGAGGGATGGACTACAAGGCATCCCAATGCATCCTTCAGTCCTGTTTTCTAACTTTTCAGTGATATTGTATTTGATAAGAAAAGTTTCACTGCTTGTTTCAGACTGCTGGGCATCTCTGAAGCAGTATTGCTTTTAAGACAGATCTAGTTCTCTGACAATAAGAGGTGACAAGAAAACCAAATTCTGCTTTTGGAAATCTCTTCCAGGAGCTCTGCTCTCCGATCAGTAAAAGCCTTTCTCCAATTTTGTACCTCAATGGAGTCAAAAACAGCTTTTCCCTTGACCTTACAGCCAATGTCATTTAAATAGTGTAGGGGGATGCAGAGTGCAGTGGAAGACTAAATGTAAAGGAGAAGTTCAGCTCTGCTAACTGTTCAAGTCAATGAAACTGCCATAGGGTTTAAGTAAGCCTACAGATTTTCTTCATGGCAAATTGTCCTCAGAAACCAGGTTGGTCTCTTTCCTCAACTGCTTCAGACATGAGTGCTGAAGAATGCAACAGGTTTATAGACCAAAAACTGTGCCAGACCTGAAAGAAACCTACCACAAGTAAGGCTTTGTGATTTTTTAAACTGCAATTTTTAAACCCCAGAGAAGTTTTGGTTTGAATTTGCTTCTCCCTGACTTTCATACAAGCTTTTGCTGAACCAGATAGAACATTCAAAATGCCCAGCTAAGAGGGCTATCACTGTGAAGGTAAAGTCTGATTCTGGGAAGACATGAGCTAGTAATGCTTTGGAGACCATCCTATCCTATTAAATATGGAATAAGAAATTGTCCATACTACTGCCACTGGAGACCCAGGTCTTATAAAGTTTGAGGTAACTAGACTAATCACCATCAGAAAACAAGGGTCAGTAAGTGATAATTAAGTAGCTTGGGGATCTATTAAAAAACATTAGAAATCAATGTTTACACTGTGTAGTAACAAATTACCTGCAATGGGCATTGTTAAGGAACCATTTTTATACGACAAACACTGAATGTGTGCACATTAGAAGAGTTCCCCCGTGATTAGAAATCACAGCACAACTCATTTTATCCCATCCCTAAATTAGAAACTTAATGCCTCAGTTTATTAGCAGAAGGAAATTCTATTACATTCAAGCAATGCTAGGACAGAGAAAAGCACAAATTTTGTGCAGCTCTGCAAAAAAAAGTTGTAACAAAGATGCTCACAATTACAGTTCCATGCTCCAGTGATTAAACAACTTCAGTGACTTAATGTCAGTGGAGTCACAAACACCTAGGAATTCTCTAGCCATGATGGTCTTCAGGAAGCAAAGTAGCTGCAGCAATGACACTGGCAGTGACAGCACTGAGGCTTTAGGAGGAAACAAAGTCCTTGCAGTGCTCAGCACATTGTACCTGAACATGCCTTTTGTTGCTGGCTGAAACAGCATGGAAGAACCCCCATGTTCCACATTGTCCAGGAATGACTCCCAACCAGGAACCCCAAAGAGCTCTTCATGGATCTATGCCTGAGCTCTGATCGGTGCTGTTCTCACAAGCCTCTGCACAATAGCACCCCCTCCAAGAGCTTCTGAAAGGTACACATCCCCAAAGCTTCCCTAGGGACACAGGCTCGACTACACCCAACTAATGGACACCACAAGTACTTACAAGGTGTCTGTTGCCCTAAGAAATGTTCTGCTGTCCCATATGTCCCGTGTTCTAGCCAGTGTCCTCTGGAGAACCCATCCCATGGTTAGCAAAAAGCCCACTAGGAAGCTGCTTACTTTTCTAGACTACAGACACTGGATGCCAACACCACCAGCATGGAAGGTAGCCATTTACACTCTCCCGCTGCCCTGTGGAATTGGGGAAACATGAATCTGTATCTCCACAGCACACACTGCCCACAACAACCCCCTTCACATGATCAGGAGGTCTCCATGGAGCGCACCCCATCTTCAGTAGTTGTGTCTCTCTGCTACTGTGCATCTCTATCACATGTGAAACACTGCCAATCCCAGGCTACAAAATCACACCACGTTCTTGTTCCACTTTTCCTGTTCGCTTATCTCAACCAACCCACCCTCACTATGATATCAGTTTCTGCTAGCACAGATGTGACAATCCACTGCAACTGAGGCGTGCCAGGAGTGCAACAGATTGACACTGCCTCCTTCCTGGCAGAGTAAGTTTCGGCGTCGCTTTCCACAGGTGTGGTAAACTCAGGCACCAGGGATTAGCTGGGATACACATAAGATTGCACTGACCTGCAGTCCATTGACAGACATGTTATGAATATGAAATCCACTGCTAGCAGATACTAGCGACCTGCCCCATTACAAAGCTGTGGTGCCTTCCCTCAAAGACTACTGTGCAGTATGAAAATGGCTGCTCAGGATTCCCACATCAAGCTGATGCCAGCCTACTTCCCTAACTTCCTTCCAGAGGGCGAGTGTTTTCCACCAGCACACACTCCTCCATTTCACATCGCTTGTATTTCTGACTATTGAGGGAGGCAGGGATGTCTCACGCTGCCTTCAGGCTCTAAATGGCTTTCTGTGTCTTTATTTTCCTGCAACACTTCAAGGATCAGTTTTCTTCATGCCTCAGAGAAGTGGTATCTAAATCGTTTTAAACTGAAACAGGGACAGAATAAGCTGTGCAAATCATTTTCTAGTAGAACCTTAATTACATCCTGCAGTGTCTCGTCCTCAGCAAACCACCAGCAATAAAATTCTGCATTTCATTTTAAAACCAACAAGGCTGGGTTTTTCTATTTTGCTTTCCCCAGTTGACATATCCATAATCTAGCCTGGGACTTTGTTCCACAGAATTTTTGTCAAAGGCTCTAGAGAGTGTGCCTGCAACTACTAAATCTTTCTCAGGTTCGCATTCAATTTGCAAGTTATACAACTGTAGCTAAAGAAAGAGACGTTCTGTTTGCAGGAAGGTGTTTGCCAGATCCCCACTGGCAATGGCAAAAAGTGATTTATGATCAGTTTTAGTTAACATGGCCTCGCAAACAGATTTTTAAAAGTCTTTACAGCCATGGCCTAATGCCAAGGCTTTTTCTATAGGAATGTGCTCAATTTCAGCTGGTGGTGGTGTCCTGTGACTCAAAAGCAAAAGCAAATGGGTACAAATATTGAATACATCCTCTTGATGAGACAAAGGGCTTTTTACTTTCCAAGCATCCCCCCCATGCTCCACCGCTACAAATTTGCCTTTTCTAGTTTTTGGTTTGTGCGGGGGCGTTGGTGACTTTTGGTCCCTCAGTTCACAAGATGCTCACAATTACAGTTCTGTGCTTCGATAATTTAACACCTTCAATGACTTAATATCCCTGGAGTCACAAACATCTAGGAATTCTCCAGTGATGGTGGCCTTTGGGAAACAAAGTAGCTGCAGCAATGACACTGCTAGTGGCAAGTGCAGTGTCTTTAGGAGGAACCAGAACTCGGTTCATCCTTCTGTGCAGGAGTCCTGGGTGTTGTTAACTCCTCCAAGAAAGATGGATTTGTCTCTACTGTTTTTAAGGGGTACAAATAAAAGCCTTAGATATATTCCTGGCCCCATGTTTGTATGTGTACTTACATATTCGATTCACACACTAAATTGGTGTCCTTCTTCCTCTTCGGGGCTGCTGCACTCTGCTACCAGTACGAAAAAATTTTTATGACACTGTCATCACTGTCATGAGCACAGGCATCCTCTGGCACATACAAATCCCTCAAGGGATGAAGCCACTGCAGTTCTTGCATCTTTTCCCAAGCACCAGATGTAGTTGGTTTGTGTTGCTCACACAGTATGCACAGCTACTTAAACTTTAACCTTGGGCTTGAGCTACAGATGCCTTTCCCACTGTTTCTTGGAAGCTCCATTGTTTCCTTTGCCTTGACTAATCCTCAGGCTGGGTTGAGGGCTGGGTTAGTGGCTTCCTTCACTGGCACACTCTGATGGGGTTTCATCAAAACCAAACTCTGGGGTCCCTGGCATTGTTCTGCCCAGTCCAACCCGAGGTTCTGCAGACCCTGCAGAGACTTAGTATGAGCCTTCGTTCATGACCCCAACCCTTACTGAGTGTCCCATTCTGGCACTACACTTCTCTGCAGTGCTCCAGTTGCTGTAACACTTTTATAACTCCCCTCATTCGCATAAAATAATTGAATATTCAATACCAAACATCCCCAAGCCATGTACTGCAGCTGTGGCCAGCTTTCCTGAATCTTGACAGCCACAGTCCAACACCTCCACAGGGCTGCATGTTATGAGACACAGCTCAGGGCCAAGGGGAGAAGGAGCTCCACAAGGATCTCACCAACAGGAAACAATCTTCACTCTCCAGAAGCTGTGTGGCTTCTTATGAGAAAGACTGGAGCCATCCCCAGAAGCCCTGATAACATCAAGCAGAGGTTTTGAAGCTCAGCAGCCTGTACAGCTTCTTTCTTCCCTCTGCTGAGATGGCCATTCTTCATAGGAAATATTCCCCGTTATCTGAGGAATTCAGGAAGCCTAGGACTTCCATTTGGCACAGAAGGATGAATTAAAGGAGAACAGCCCCCAATGCCACCCCTGCTCAAGCAGATAGCAGCAAAGAAAAGCCAGACCACAGCTCTGAGAGAAACTCAACATGTAGGAAGTATGTTTTCTTCAACTCAGTCTTATAAGAAGCTTGGAGAACCAAACTCTTTCCCAAGCACCCTTCTTCTAACCTATGTTGAATATGTAAAGCAAGGACATCAGATTTACAGCCAAGTGATTTTCCACTCCGGGCACATGGAACAGGATGAAAGTAAATTTGTGGGTGTTTATGCTTGATTTGGCAGAGAAAAAAAATGAGGGAGGGGCTGTGTTTGAGGGAGGGTATCAAAGATCAGAGCCAGATGCTCCTGCACGGAGCTCTGGATTTACAGGAAATTAAGAAGGTAGAGAAGGTGAGGCAAAGGCTGTGTTTGAAGTGAGAGTCAAGGGGTTCTGAGGCTTACAACCATCCAAAGTGCTTGGGGGGAACTACAGCCCATGCCAAAACCACACCACAGTGGCCTGGGGTGCTTTCATTATACAAAGCCTGGGAGAGCAGAGGCTGTAAATGTAGCTTCAAAAGGAGCTTCATCTTAAAGTCTTAGCTCTCAGGGCCTATTAAACATTTATGCTGACTACCACTCCTACTATTTGCTTCAGAGAAAGTACCCGAAATAACCTTTGCTACAGAGTGAACTACTACAGCTCTAGTGGCTGTGTAGGAGACTAGCAGAGAGCTGTGAGAAACAAACAGAAATGGTGTTGGAAGAGTGCGCTGATGTCTCTATTCAGTCAGCCAGGAAAGAAGCAGGAAAATCTGGTCTGGAACCTGAGAGGGAAGACAGAAAACTTTGATAGAACTAATGGGTGGATTAGTGATGTAGAGATGGCTAAGACTGAGGGAGACCAGCGGAGGCAAATATAGATATTTAACAGTTTTGACAATTTTTTGTTTTTACCACACTAAGGTTCACACTTTTGGGGGAGTCTTCAGACCAGCCTCTAGTTGGATCTATGACTACTGCAGCTCTAAGAAGGACTGTAGAGAAAAAGAAAAAAAGCAGACCTCTATGCAGAAATCAAAAGGAAGACAGAGGATCTCTAGGAGAAGATGAAAAGACGGGATTAATTTTCCTGATTTGCTTAAAAAAATGTTTGGCTGTGCAACAAGAGGTTATGATGGGACAGACAGAAGTACTCAAGGTTTTCACTCTAGGAAGTTGTTCCTATTAATAGCAGATAATACACAAAGATTCACTTATTCCCCCATAAGGACAACTCCAGTAGAGGGTTGTGCTAGCACTAGCACCTTCCAAGCAGGTGCTCAGAAAGTCCCTCAAAGTCACTTATTCCAATGGCTGCACACATGATCCTGCAGACTTTGCCTGCAGGAGCTGCTGCCCTCCAGTCATGCAGCCAGGGGTTGATCCCAGTTTTCACTTGTGGCCTTGCACAGAGTGAGCACTCGGTGCCTGGATTTTTCAGCTCTTGCAAATTCAGTAGAGCTACAGGTCTGTGGAATTTAGCAGTCCTTGGGAAACCTTCATGCTCCTTGTCAGCACATGCTTTTCCTCTTTGGTCTGTTTTCTGGTAATAATTTCTCCACCCAAATCTACAAATACCTACAGGACCCACTCAGTTTCACACAAAAGAGGTCTTTACGACAAGTGGAGTTGGAGGCTTTTGGGGTTTATCAGAATTCACTCTGCAGAAACTTGGCATAAATGTGGTTCCTTCCTATTAATGAGCAGCCACAGCTCCTCTTCCTGAAATTCAAGGCCACCAAGCAAGGAAAGATGAATGTTTAGTGTTGACATTTGAATAGACAGACCCTGTGGAGATGGGACAGCGCTTCCCAAATTCACCCTTGGGAAGATACATCGATTGACTGATCTGGATTCGTGTTTGGATGGTATCTTCTTAACCCCAGCCCCTCTGACCTACATTCATTTGGCTGCCTATCAGCACGGGTGTTGCATCTAGTACCAAGCTGATAAGCTTGTCTCCTAAAGAATGGCCAAATATGACCGAGTTGACCCAAACCAAATACCAAACACTAAGTGGAGGGTAGCTTTAAAGACTGCATTCATACAAACCATTTTGCAAAGTGAAGTTCCTACACACTATGTTGGTGGTGCTCAACCACCAATTCTCAGTTCTCTTCTTTCATTGAGCCATAGAATAGCTTGAGTTGAAAGGGATCTTTAAAGATCATCCAAACTTTGAAGGACATTGACCTGTTGGAATGAGTCCAAAGGAGAGCCACCAAGATGATTAGGAGGATGGATGAGCTCTCCTACAAGGAAAGGCTGAAAGAATTGGGTCTGTTCAGCCTAGAACAGTAACTGCTGAGGGGTGACCTAATTGCGGCCTTCCAGTACCTGAAGAAAGATAGGGAGGGACTTTTTACAAGAGCATGTGGTGACAGCACAAGGAGGAAAGGACTAAAGCCAAAAGAGCATGGGTTTAGATGAGATATTAGGTGAAAATTCTTTACTGTGAGGGTGATGAGGCACTGGAACAGGTTGCCTAAAGCTGTGGATGCCGCATTGCTGGAAGTGCTCAAGGCCAGGTTGGATGGAACTCTGAGCAACCTAGTCTCGTGTCCCTGCCCATGGCAGGGGTGCTGGAACTAAATTATGTTTAAAGTCCCTTTCAACTCAAACCATTCCATGATTCTATGATTCCTTGCAATCCACAGCCCTGAAGCTGCAGAGAAATTTATACAAATCAGTCTGAACCTTTATACCGTAATGATGAGATTTGTGACTTTACCCTAGATGTTCAAATTGAATCAGGCCTTGGCAACAGCGAGTGGTCGGGACAGGAGACAGAGCCGCTTACAGGCTGGACGAAGTGCTTGATGAACCCAGGCGTCCAGGGAAGTTCTTCCTCGAAAACGCCCGAAGGGAGCGAGGGCCAGCAGGCAGGCACCCAGACCTGCGTGAGGCTGGCGGGACTCCTGAGGGCGGAGCCAGGCGGATATCGGGGGGGCTATCCCAGGTGCACACTCAGAGCTCCCCTGGGTAGCGGCTGCTGGTTCCGCACGGTCTCATCTGTCGCAGCCCGCCGCGACCGTGTCACCACACGGCAATGTCCGCCCGCCCCCTCAGCGCTCGGGCGGGAACTGCACCTCCCGCGGCCGCGCGGGGCGGGCGCCGCCGCC
>NW_024581130.1:6902781-6938918 GCF_017639235.1 Corvus kubaryi
GATTCGATCCATCCGCCAGCAGGACAAGCGGCGGGGTGGCGAGGCGGAAAAAAAAAAGCGGGTCGGGCGTGCCTTCCAGCCCGGGATCCGCCACGGGGTGCGGCCGCAACCGCCCACACCGCCACCCCCCCCCGCTCCGCCGTGGCGGCCGCCCTGTGCCGGCCGGAGCCCGCCCTGGCGGCAGGTGAGCGGCGGGACGGCGGCCGGGAGCGCGGAACGGGGCCGGGGGGCCGGGCGGGCGCCTCCGCCAGCACCCCGTGGCGGATCCCGGGCTGGAAGGCACGCCCGACCCGCTGCCCGTTCCCCGCCTCGCCACCCCGCCGCTTGTCCTGCTGGCGGATGGATCGAATCCTTGGGCTTTTCCTTCCTGTGTGTTTTAGATGCCAAGTGGAAAGCGATAACTGGCCAAATTAAGAAAGCTGTGGAAGCCTATGAGCCGTGTGTAAAGGAAAATTGCAGCTGCCACCAAAGGTGAGAGACTGGTTTCCTTTCGACTGCGCCGGTCTCCGGACATAGGAGGGAATACTTTCGGCAGCGCTGGTGGACTGGGAATTAGCTAGGGAATATTTGGGCCCAAAAGTGTCACATCTGCAGCTATCGGACACCGCTGGTCACACGCCTTGTTACCCTTTGCAACTGAACATACAGTGTGTTGGCATTTCAAATATGACCACGCAATAAATCATACACATAGCTGGTGACATTTGGCTAAACAACCCACTTCTGCCTTCTCACTCAGTAGGATTGAGGGGTGGGGGTTGATACCTTTAAGCAGTATTTTTGTTTAAAGGAGGAAAAGGAATTTAGGAGTTACCATATTCTTCTGTTTTTAGGATTAGGATTTCGGATGCAGAAACACAGATGCCCAACTTTAAGCCTCCTATTTAAAATTATCGGATGTGCTCACTCATTTTTGGTTTTGAGTGCTATATTGGCTTCTAAAATCCGATGAGTTATATTGAGCAACTATTTGTATACTCTGTTTGGAGCTTTTGATCTTCATTGCTCTTGAAATATTGATGAGGGAAAGTCTCTTTTAGCTGAGCCTTCCAGTCTTTTTCCTAAATTCCAGTCCAGATACAGCCTAAACACATATCCTAATATTTAAACATACACCCCACCAGATCCTGCCCGCCTTTGGGCAAAACACCTTCCCAAGTGGTTACGACCTCCAATGATACACTGGACATGATAGTCAGTAGTAACATGAAGTTAGGATGGCTGTGGATGTGCCATGGCACTGCAACTCTCATCCTGTTCTCAAGCTCATCCCGTTTGCATCCCTGCCAGACTGCTCATGCTGTTGTGGTCAGATCATCCACACGATGGCAATTCCTGACATAGTTTTACTGCTCTCTACCCGATTAGGAAATAGCAGAATTCTGGAGGTTGGAGGGGACCTCTCGAAATCATCAAGTCCAATCCCTCTGCTCAAATAGGGTTGCCAGGACTGCGTCCAGTCAGGTTTTGAATATCTCAACATTAATATGTCAAAGAAACTCCACAGCCCATCTGGGCAACCTGTACCAGTGTTTGACCACCCGCACAGTGGGATCACCCTGACAATGTTTTCTTAAACTGAAGCATTGATGCAATGTCTACCTAAAAGCAAAGGATGTTTCCTTGACTGTTACAATCAGACAGTGTTTATTACATGCTCCCAAGCAGTTAGATCAGAGGACCTTTACACTAAATTTATATAAATTGCATCCTCATGCTGTGTGGTCTTAAATTTATTGGGTTTGTGTTTCCGTACTGTGTTCCTGGAGCTCATTGTGATGTGCAGAAGTCACAGGACATGTGCTGCATAGGCCTGTCCTCCTGGGCCAGCTGTCACTCACCCAGTGTTGCTGTGTGATGGTATTTCATGCAACCAGACTGTTACCTTCTTTTTTGATGTCTACATAGCATGACATTGTATGAGGAGTTTAGTCCTGGTGTGCCCCATCATTCGTGGAGGGCCAGAGCAAAAGGCTGAAGTGAGCTGAAGGCTTTTACCAAAACATGCCAGGGTATGTCAGATACTTTGTGGGAGAGTAACTGGAGTTGTCCTGTGCTGGGCTTTGTGTTCAGGCAAACAGCATGTAGGTAAAAGTGTGAAGGTTGGACCTACAAGTCTCTGAGGAACTTCCAAGTGACTTAAAGTCTCCCAGCAGAGCTCCTGGAAGCTACATGGAGCTTGTTTAGCTAGAAGCCTGCTCTGCACACTGCAATAATTTAATGCACAGTATCCTCCCTGTGGTACATAATAATGGCTGATGGTTTTGTTTCAGTGTCTGGAAGCAGGACCTGGCTCCTTTCCGAGGTGGCATTTCCAAGGAGACAATGTCAGATGTGGTGAGCCGGAAGCTTGGGACACACTACCAAATAATTAAAAACAAACTGTACCGTGAGCAGGACTGCATGTTCCCTGCAAGGTAAGAGCTGTGCAGATCTCCTCTCCCTAGCTGGGATAGAAGAGTACTTCCAACGCTACCAAGCTGGAATTCATTGTCCAATGGTATTTCAGAGGTCTGAATCAGAGCAGGGGCCTAGAAAGTAAACTATTAGGCTTAAATGTATCAGTAGGAAAGTGTCACTGTTGCACTTCAGTGTACAAAGGGTCCGTTGGTTGTGGGATCCCAGAGAAAGCTCAGATCAGGCCAGATTAATAGCCTGTGTTGCTTCATTGGTGTCCATACTGCAGTGGGACTTGGAGGCTGCTCCCAGTTTGCATCATGGTATGGCTTAGGCTCACCATCTCTTCTGCCTCTGTGCAGAGAAAGGCCTGCAAGAGACTGCAGGGTTCCGATGCCTTATTATAGCTCTTTTGGCACGTGTCATTTCTCCACAGATGCAGTGGGGTTGAGCACTTCATTCTGGGGATCATCTACCGCCTCCCTGACATGGAAATGGTGATCAATGTGCGAGACTACCCCCAGGTTCCCAAGTGGATGAAACCCATTATCCCAGTCTTCTCCTTCAGTAAGGTACACACACCTTAAAAAGCTGAGCATTTCCAAGATGTGCATGTCCCTCTTTCTCTTGGGAACGTATTTTTGAGGAAGGTTTTCTGTGCATCAAAATTGCTTGCTCCTTTTTGCCCTTTGTTTCCTTTCGCTTCCAGTTTTCTGGCAGACAGACTTGCAGATCGATTAGATAGAGCAGCTTTTCCCTCTATTAGCTCCTCTTCCAGGTCAAAAAGTGTACCTCTGCCGCAGTGGAATGATGCACAGCTGGATGGGATATGTGCCAGCCTTGCTGTCATTTGCTGCAATACCTCTGGTAAAATTGTAGCCGTAGTTTATCAGTAATATTAAGGATTTTTGATCATGTCCGTTGTCATACAGTAATCTCATTTAATGTGAATATTTTAGTCCTGTTTTTGTGGTACCACAGATGAGTGTTTCTGACTTTCTTTTCTATAATATTGTCATCTTCTATGAACCCTTTTCCCTTGGATTCCATTTTCCACCTGCAAATGTGCACACACACACAGAGGCACATGCATGCATGGAGACCATTGCTCTTTGTTTCTCTGTTCCCAGACTCAAGAACCCTCCTTCATGTTTTCCTACCTCTCAGACTCTTAAACCTGACTGTAGCATAGTGTCTCATCCTTTCCAGCAAATTATTCTAACACCTCAAGCTTTGGCTAATCTTGCTTTGCCCAAATCCTCCACTTTCACAGCCTAACCGTGATTCTGCCCTTGGTTGAAGTCCAGCAGACAGTAAGATGCAAAGAGAAGCAAAACCTTATTTGGTCTTTCTAGTTCAAACCCAGCTGTTTCTGCTGACTTGCAGCATCTTACTCTGAACGTAGGTCTTCAGCTCATGCAATCTGAACCATAATATGATCCATAACTATTGCCTGCTCCCTGGAGATCCTAAAATTCTCTCTAGATTTTCAGTACAGCCAATAACCATGTTTGCTGCTCGATGCAGTAGTAAAGCCAGACAGTAAAGACAGCTGTCTTTCCCCTTGACCATTGCACAACCTTAACTCTAGCCAGCAGAATCCAAGATTTTCCAAAGCAGGTTGCAGGAGTTTAATCTTTGCATCTGTGTTCATCATTCTGCTCCTGGGTGCCCTGCAAGACCCCACAAGAAACGGAGCTCTACACTCACTGTTGTCCAGTATCTGAACTGTAACCTCAACCCTCTCTTAATTGAAACCCAGTGGTGCAGGCACAGCTCACATTTCACCAGCCAGTGTCAGGAAAACTTCAGGGTTCTGGTCCCATGGGCTTTCTAAGGCTGAAAGCATAAGGAATTGAATGATTGTCCTATTCTGCATCTCAGAAGGTGACCGTGGGGCAGTGGTGGAGCTGATGTGGTTTGTTACCAGTGCCTGTTTGTAGCAGGACTGAGAAGGAGCAGATAAAGAAGCAGACACTCACTCAAGTTGGAAGGGACCTCAGAAGGTCACCCAGTCCAGCACCTTGCTCAGAGCAGGACCAGCTCTGGGCTGCATCCTGCCCAGGTCTGAGCATCCTCGAGGACAGCGTGTCCACAGACAGAATTTGACCTCTGTCAGAATGAAAACATATTTCCCACTATCTAACTGGAATTTCTCTTCTTGTAATCAAAGCCTATCGCCACTCAGTCTGGCTCTGCACTTCAGAAAAGAGTGTGCCTCCACCTGAACTCTCCTAGTAGGCAGTAGGAGATGGCATTTACATTCCCCTAAGCCTCTTCTTCCCCTGCATGGACAAACCCATTCCTCAGCCCCTGTTCATAAGTCATGTGCACTAACCTCCTGACTACTTTGGTGGCCTTGGACTCTGCAGTATCTCCAGGTGGCAGATAGATGGATAATTGTGTAGGAAGTTTATTACTAGTGCAAGAAAGTTGCCTATAGTCTGGTTTTATGGAAGGGTTTAGTCTTCCTTAAGTGCTGGTCTTCCCTCTGATAGTATGTGGGGATTTAAGCAACCGAACAGGAGTGAGGAACTGGAATTCTTACATGACCTGGATATTTATTACAGTGAATTGTTAAGTGATCTCTAGGAAGGCTGGAGTGAACTGAGGTGTTGGAAACCTTAATGTCAAAGTGTCTCTAAGTGCCTCTATCTCTGAGGAGGTAATAATGCCTCTTGACTTCTCATCAGAAGAAAACATTTGTAGCTACACATAGGCACAAGCCTATAGAAAGGTGAGTTGAGCTCAGGTCTTTTGCTCTTTACTAATCAGCTGCATCATGGATTTCTTTTGCTATTTTCTACATGAAAGTCCTGTGTCATCACAAAGCAAGACAAGGCCTTTTAAAAATCATTGAAGCATTTCAGTATCAAGCTGTCTTCATGTGAACCCTGCCCAGGGAGGCTGTGGAGTCTCCCTCTCAGGAGACATTCCAAACCCACCTGGACATGTTTCTGCGTCACCTGCTCTAGGTGACCCTGCCTTGGCAGGGGGGTTGGACTGGATGACCTCCAGAGGTCCCTTCCAACCCTATTAATTCTGTGATTCTGTGGTTCTGTAACCCCAGCAAATGGTGACTGCAAAGCTCTTGTGGCCTCTTACGGAAGCGTAATGGAGAAAGCCAGCAGAGCTCCCAGGAGGCATGCTTGTTACTGGTGGGCTCAATCAGTACACCAAAGTAGATATTACTCTCATTCTTGCATTACTCTCCTTTTTCTCAAGACATCTGAATACAATGATATCATGTATCCTGCCTGGACATTTTGGGAAGGAGGACCAGCTGTTTGGCCGATTTACCCAACAGGTTTAGGGCGCTGGGACCTCATGAGAGAGGACCTCAGAAGGTATGTTTTGGAAATGGTTATGTGTGGGGGGAGGTTTCATGGAAGACAAAGATCCATCTTGCACTGGGCAGCACTGGGCCGGTGTTGATGTCTAGGACCATAGGTCTGTTGGCCTGTGATCTGTCCTGCTGCCTCACATTAACTACCTACAGCTTAACTGCTGTATGGGAATTCTCCATGGAAACCTTGGATGATGTAACTGGAAGTTATAATTAGCTCCTCTGTTTGCAACCCTTTAGTAAGGAATGCAGAGGACAAACTATGCACATCCTTCTTCATGCTGTCAGGGCCAGATTACTATCGGGTTTGGGGAGAGCAGGTTTGTCAATAAAGTAGCAGTTATCTTTTGCCTGCAGAAATCTCCCCTGACATACAGAAATATTTTTCTTTCTTTTCAACTACTTCTCTAGGAGCTGTGGTTTTTTCAGTGCAGGGATGATCCAGGATGTTTGTATAAGCTTCTGGAAGGCTAAAGGAAAGCCTTCTTTAGATCTGCTTTTACTTGAGTGTCGTTGTGCAATAAGAAAACCTGGAATTATTCCTAAGAATCAAGAGTCACTACTGGGCTAAGACAGAAGATGTTTCTGGCTGGGAGTCTTCCTTTTGGCAGGATCTTTTGACTTATTAGCAGAGTAAGGGGCTGCTTCCCATGGAGAGTGACAAACCAAGTATGCAACAGTGAGTGAACATAGAAACAAAATAGCAAAAACCACTTCTATGTAACTGACTTGACATCAGAATGCAAGGTTGACTCTTTCCCTTTTCAAAATCTGAAGATCTACGTGACTATTCTTAGCTAAAGCTTAATGTGTTGTAGTGTAACCGAGGTCCAAAGCAGTTACTCATCCTTGTGTTTTCACTTGTGTCACTGGGTTAAAAGGAGATGCAAAGCTTGACCTGCATAGATAGAGCAGCTTGGGGGTCAGGACCTGCATGTTCCACCAGG
This sequence comes from Corvus kubaryi, assembly GCF_017639235.1. Taxonomy (NCBI): domain Eukaryota; kingdom Metazoa; phylum Chordata; class Aves; order Passeriformes; family Corvidae; genus Corvus; species Corvus kubaryi. Next base: position 6,909,472 of record NW_024581130.1, read on the forward strand.
TGCAGTAGAAAAGTATGGCAGAGTTCCCCTGAGAGGTGGTGAGGCAGGTGACTGCACTGACAGAAAAAAACCCAGGTGAACAGCTATTTTGAAGGACTTGATTAGGTTTAAAATGAAAGTGATTATGAAAAACAATGAACTCCTGTGTTTTAAGTGCAAAACTCTAGGTGGGTTTTTTGTTTCTTGATTGGTAGTTTTGTTTTGTAGTGGGAAATGACTGATTAGAAACTCTCCAGTGGTTTTTCACTATCCATATTCAGTGAAGTACAGCAAAATAAAGCCACAGTGCAAACAGTGGATTCAAATCTTAGGTAAACTTTTCATACCCTTCAAGGTTTGGTGGGGGGTTGTGTGTGTCATACATTGTTTTGAGTGAAAGGTGTTCTGGAAAGTAGCCTATATCGTGTTGCCTTAAACACAACACTCACAGGAAAACCTGTTTCTTTGCACTTGGCTGAGAGGTTTTTTCTGCTATAATGAAGAAAGTGATTTCCATAAAAAATGAAGAATGGAAAGAGACATCATGCTGTGAAAGCTGATGAGAGTGCCGCTTCATGGTTATATTAAATCATTTATTGCCATGTATAAAAAATATTTTCAGATCTGCAGAAAAATGGCCATGGAAGAAAAAAATCTCTAAAGGATATTTCCGAGGGTCCAGGTGAGCATATTTTCCTGCAACAGAAGATTCTACCAACATAGGCTGTGGCAGCTCTCTGTATGTAGAAATTTCCATGTCTCTAAGACCTAATCCCTAATTAAGTGTAACTCAGAGTGTGTTTTCCAAAAGTAAGGAAAGTGAGACATGTTGTACAGCATTGCACCATTAGTTATTCTCCATAAGAGTTGCCATTTGCAACTAGTTTATTATAATCACCTAATATTGGAAACAGAAGTTGTGATGGATTTGCCACATTATTTCTTAATGACTAAAACTGTCACCTCAGGAACCCGCTTGTTTTGTTCTGTGAAGGGAACCGCAGGGGCTTGATACAAATTTAAAGATTTAATATTGCTGTTCATGCTTCCTGACAATGTGAATGCTTTATGGGCTGTGCAAATGCTCCACGCTGAATGAAAAGTGTTCTGGCCTTAAGTTACCTGAGTGGTGGGGGATAAGAGAAGGTTATTTTTGACCTCTCTCCAGTGACAGTTTGAAACAATGTTAAACCCCATACTTTGTTTCTTCCCTTTCCCCAATAGAGAAGGATTTGATGGCTTACCGGGTAGGCTCCGGAAGTGATGAGGAAAGTGTCTCAGGGATGTCATAACCTTGTTTTAAAGTCCTGTCAGAGGGATCACTGCTGAAGATGCTGAGCAGCTCTTAACTCCCTGTGAATAAGGAGAGAGTTAAAGCATTTGGCACCCATCAGGATAAAGCCTGAAGGAAGCAGGATTTGTCCTGGGAATTGTTTAAATAATACTGTTAAATATATAGTAAGTCAAATAATTTTGGTAGCCATAACTCATACTCTTCTGTTAATATACCCTTGGACAGAAATACACTGTGGGACACACTTCATAATGTTTTGGGGACACAGAGGGAGGCCAGCCTCAGAAAGAAGCAGTGCCTTGAGTTGTGTAGTCTGTTAGCTGTGTTGAGTCATGTGGATTGGCAATTAGTGATAGCATTTCTTTTTCAGAACAAGCCCTGAGAGAGATCCCCTCATCCTGCTGTCCCGAGAAAACCCAGAACTTGTTGACGCTGAGTACACTAAAAACCAGGCTTGGAAGTCTGAAAAGGTGTGTGGGTGTTTGTCTGTCTTCTGAGTGTGAAGGCCAGAAAGGGTGGCATTGCAAGATGGCTTTGATGAGTGAGAAATAGCTTGTTGGAGAGTTGTGGGTGATCCTTTAGAGTGGGGGAGGTTTGTAGTTCCCTTGATGGCCGCACCTCTCTGACAGATGAAAGGAGGGAGTCTCTAGAGCCTGGCAGGCCAAACACTCTTCTTCCTTCTACGCTTTTTGTTCAAGGAAAGCAGAACACATAAGAAAATGAACCTCTGCCAATCTTCTCCTCTCCCACAACAACAAAATTGGCCAACCCTTCCCCTTCTATCTCTGAGCTGCCTCTGTGGTGTTGTCAGTCTTTAAACCTTTTTCTGTTTTCTCTATTTCTTGATCCTATTGTGGATAACTTTCTGATAACTGTTGCTGATAACTTTTTAGTTTCTTGCTTAGTCTACAGTCCAGCTCTCTCCAGACAGTCTTGGCTAATCTGGTTACACTTGGCTTCACACAGTCCATTGTCCCAAGCTGTTTTCCACTCTGTAGCTGCCAACAAAACATTATCATTTAATGTGTTTGTGCTGGCATTCACTTACAGGCAGTGTGTAATTTACTGAGCTTTTTTTCTTGTTTGAAGGGCTGGGAATTCTTTATAATCCTTCTAACAGCCCACCAGAGAAGGTTTTCTCAGAAGTGGGAATGGAAGGTTTTGACACATCACCTTTGTTTCTAACTAAGAAGGAAAACAAATCACAATTTGAAGTTTATGTTGTTGTTGTTGTTTTTTTTTTTAATTATCTTTGTTTTAAGGACACCTTAGGAAAGCCTCCTGCAAAGGAAATTCCACTGGTTGATCACTGCAAATACAAGTAAGAGTTTTGATTAGTAAAGCTGTGCAAGGGCTGTGGGTTATTCTTTCCTTGCATGGTGTAGGGTCTCATTTTATTTTAAGGTCTAATTCAACAACCAGCTCCAAGTAGATGTGAAAGCTTGTGGGCAGATATAAGACAGTTGAAAACTTGGGAGCTTAGCATGACAAGTGCTGCCACTGGGTGTATGTAGTAAAAGAGAGAACCTGAAATCTGATTCAGCAGACATAGTACTAATTCACACTTTTTATGTTGTTTGGGGGAATGTGGTTTTGATTTACAAAGGTTTTTATTCTTTAACTACTTTAGTGAGGGTTTTTTGGTGTAATACTCTCACAGGTTTCTGTGTACAATATAAACTCTTAGTGTGTATGCACTTGTGTGTCAGATGTTTTGCTTTTTCTTCTGCTAGTTGTGATTCTGCCAGCCAGAATCTGCTGATATAAGAGCTCAGTCATTTGGCTGAATCTGTGTTTTTGTGCAAATGTGATTGACTTGTCTCATTTTGTATTTCACTAGACTGTAGCCCAGATTTCTCCCTTCTGTTACTCATGCACTGCCCAACTCTGATGCTCCCCAGCCCATCATATGGTGTAGGCTGACATCCCCTCCCACACTTTTGTTGTAGCCCAGGGTGGTAGGGTCAACATGAACTTTTGTCTGCTCCCTTCAGCATAGGTGTTATAGCAGGCTGGCTTGGCTGGGGTCGTGGATGGTGGGAGCTGTGTCTGGAATTGGACAGAGGCATTTCTTTGCTTCCAGACCATGTTCTTGTTACATCTCTACATGTATTTGTTGAGTTCCTCATACAATGAGCTCCTTGTCCCTGCCTTGAGCTCCTAGGTAATACAATGGATGCAAAGTAATTTCAGATTTACTCCTTGTCATTTACTGCTGAGCTAAGTTTAGCTGTAATTCCCGTCTTGCCCAAAATATATACAATATATAAGCTTCATCTCACCCAAAATAGCTTCATTAAAGGAACAACTCTCTTCCCCCAGCCCAAAATGTTTGACTTCAAAGATCAGTTATATGTACTGGGGAGGTTTACCTGTAGGAAAAACAACTTTCCATATAATAGGAGAAATGTGGGTTTGAAAAAGAAAACAAGTAAGCAAACAAACATCTCTCTGAGATACAGTTTGCTAAGAAAAATACCCCCTTGCCACAGTCAAGCCCACTTTACTAACTTGGCAGAAAATACTGAAAACAAAATTGTGGATTCTTTGTTATCTGCAGAGTTCATCTGTTGTGTGCCGGCCCATTTAACCTCCTAGGGTTGCATTCCCAAGTTAAAATGGAACAATTACATTCAGATTAAAGCAGAATCCTAGAGGAAAAAATAACCTGAGATAGATGTGGCAAAGCACAACAATGAACAGAAAAGCTTCACTGCAAGGCAAGAGAGAATTGGGAAAAATTTCCTTGTGGTTGACAGAGTCTCTGGGTGATCCTGTATGGTCACGGGATCCATGTTGTGACCTTCCATGCCTTGTTGGCAGTTGTCCATCAGGCCTCCTTCAGTTTGTCATAGGCAGGTGCCTTTATCACAGGTAAAGCCTCACACCTTGATTTTCTCACTGAGTTTTGACAGACAGCAGAAACTCACCTAGCACATCCATAACTTCAGCTCACCTTTCCCGTGAGCAGCTTCAAATAAATGCGTTTCCTCTGTTTTAGCAACTGGTGTGCTGCTCAGTGTGAGGGAGGCCCCCAGCTGCTGCCTGTCAGGGAAGGTTCACTGCTGCCTGGAGACCAGCACAGCACATTTCCTCACACAAAATGTGTAATGAGGTCCCTCTCTTTGCTGATCCTTTTAAAGGTACCTGTTTAATTTCCGGGGAGTGGCAGCCAGTTTCCGCTTGAAACACCTTTTCTTGTGCGGCTCACTCGTCTTTCATGTCGGAGAAGAGTGGTTGGAGTTCTTCTACCCCCAGCTGAAGCCTTGGGTCCACTACATCCCGGTGCGGTCAGACCTCTCTGATGTCAGGTGTGAGGCCTGAGGCCCCTCCATGGAGCATTCCATACCATGGGAAAGCCTTTGGGAAGGTGGGATGGTTTGTGTTAGGCCATGAAGTGCCTCCTCTCTGAGGCATCAAGCAAAGACTCATGGTCTTCCCTCTTCATCACTGCCCCCAAAGAATCCTTTGCTCATATTACTTGGGGAGTACAGTTTCACTGGAGTGTGTAGGTCTGTCACTCTCAGAAATCAGCAGGCACTAGACACTGAAATTTGCAAGTGGGCAGCAGAGATAAGGGGGAAGAAGAACTTTTCAGTGGGCCAAAAATGTGTTAGCACCCAGATTTCTGCATGTTGTCCAGAACTGATGTGAAACAATCAAGAAGAGAAGTTTCTTCTGTGCTCTGAGGTGAGCACCACCTTCACTGAGTTGTAGACTCTTAACCTCACCCTCCCCAACAATTTAGCTAAGGGATGATGTTCTCCACTGAGCCAGTTGTTTCATAGCCTTTTTTTTTTTTTGTGTCTTCATTTTAGGGAGCTCTTGCAGTTTGTAAAGGAGAATGATGCCATAGCACAAGAAATTGCAAAGAGGTATGTTCTTCCTGGCTATTAGGCAGTCTTCTTCCAAAACATTTTCTTACACTGCTTTTGAAGGAGTTGCCCAACAAAGACGACCTAGTATAAGTAGGGTGCAGTATAACTGATCTTCTGCAATAACAGCAGGAGGGCTGGAGCACTCATAACAAGCAGGGGGAAGCAGAGAACAGGATTCTGTGCATAGCTCTTTGGTTCACATGTGACCCGTGTCAGGAGCCCCACGGAAAGCTGGCAGAGGTTGGGAGCTTTCGTCCCAGTATGAGGCGAGCTGGCTCCTGGGAGCTGTGTCTGCACTGTGAACATTATCTATCCACGCTGGCAGGGGCTGGCTTCTGAAGCAGCATGCATCAGTGCTGCTCTAGCTGTATGTGATAAGTGAAATCTGATATTTATTATCCCAGATAGCAAATACCATCTCGAGGACAGCACAAGCACTGCAACTGTCAGAGCTGTGAGCATGAATGAAAATTGTAAAATTAAAATAGACGGTACAGAGCAGCGTGTGTTGTTTCTCATTTGAAACAAGGAAGAGTGAAAGTTGATACACATCCAAACCAAAACTAATGACTCTTGTAGGAACTGGAAAACAGTCCTGACTGTGCCTTGTGTGTCTCTAGGGGACGTCAGTTCATCACTGAGCACTTGGAGATGGAGGACGTCTCCTGCTACTGGGAGCACCTGCTGTCTGAATATTCCCAAACGTTGACTTACAAAGTGAAAAGGAGGAAGAGCTACAGTGAGATCGCTTCTGAACGGCTGAAAACAGAACTGTAGAGACTTCTCTGTTTTTCTCTTCAGCTCAAACTGATCTCTGTGGACATCTGAAGATCAGTATTAACTTATTTCTTGCTCTCTCAGACTTATCTTATGCTCTAGAGCTACAGAGAACAGCAGTAGACTGTCTTGGACATTGCTTCCAGGCAGTGGTGCTTGGTTTTACTGTCACCACAAGAATGTTAAGTAGCATGTTGGATTATGGCTATTTAATGGGGTGGTCAGTCACACCTAGAGGAGGGGTGTTAGCATTTAGGCCTTAGTTACTACCTGTCTCAGAATGATCCTAAATCCCATTCAGTCAATAAGAAACCTTGCTGTTCATTTTGCTGGACTTTTTACCAAAAGTCATGGCAAGGTGTGCAGACTGTGAGCTGCACTCAGCTGGCAGATAAATGCCCCTTTGTTTGGCAAATGTTTTCTCAGCTGGGTGATAGCACTTGGGATATTAGGTGTTCTCTGACAGAAGCAGTTACTGGGATTTGGGGGTAACCTTTTTGGATAGCTTAGAGTTTATGTTTATGTTGGGTTTTAGAGGTTGATGGTAAGGCTTTGACATGCCATTGAAAGGATAAATGATCCTTACAGAGTTACCTTACCTACCTCACAGGGGAGCAGCAGGTGGTGGTGATGTGACCATCATCAGTGGTGTGCTTGGCAACTGAGACAGAGGTGGTTCATCCTCCAACAGATGAGCTGGGTGCCTGCACAGCCCTGCACAACTGAGCCCCTGTTAATTATCTCTCACCAGCTGCCTGGCCAGACATCCTGGATCCTTAGGAACCCACAGAAAGTATTGGCAGAGGTAGATTCAGCACTCCTTTTTTCCAAAAGTGCAGAGTCTGCTCTGATCCCCTTCTGTAATCTTGCCAGGATTATTTTGGGTTTTTTTAGTTAGAGGTTTTTTTGGGACTGGTAATACATCTGCTCACTTCAGTACTCATTTTTCTTCCCCACAGCTGTGCCACTTCTTCTCTCATCTCCTTCAGCCTGGTTGAGGGAACGTCTTCAGTCACACAGTAGTAGCTACTGCTCACATTACCCATTTTGAGGTGGTCACAGGCTGCTTGTGCTCTCTGTGTTTATGCCCACCACAGCCTCTCAGCCCAGAAGGACTGCAATTCCTGAAATGCTCTGTGGCCCTTGAGGTGAGAGGCCAGGAGGGAGCAGCATCTTCTCTGGCACCCAGACAGGTGATCAGGAGAATGTGGGGTGGCAGGAGGGACACTGGAGCCTCCCAGGAGAGCCTCAAGGCTGAGGGAGCAGCACATGATAATGGAAGAGGATGATAGCAACAGCTCTCAGGCCTGTCTGCAGTCAGTGTGCATCAGGGAAGAAGAAAATTGCATGGAACAATAACATTAAGTGCACGTGTGCCCTCACAGAGGCCTGGACATGTGTTTAGTGGGACAGTGTGTTGGTTTTGGGACCAGTGCTGGGGTTATCCCACCCGGCAGAGGAAACAGAACGGGGCATTTATAGAGCCTGGTTTCCCAGGGAAACTGTGCCAGAATGGAAAGGGTTTTCTGGTTTTCTATTTTGAGTCAACAGAGAGACAGCACTCCCAAGAAACTGAACAGCTCTGTATGATATTTTTAAACCATTTGTAATGAAGTGCTTTTTTGGAATAAAACAAACAAAAATGAAGTTTTGCTGGGTGCATTGTTGCTTCATCAGAAGAGCAAGAAAAGGTCTGCAGAGCCCCTGCTGTTCTACCCATAGATCATGCGATGAGACTTGATTGTCGCAGCTCAGGTGGCCCTTGGCCGACGTGATGCTCTGTCAGAAGTGGGGGAAGACTCCCGGGAGCCACCAAGTCCCATGGGAACTCCCAGGCACCTCCCCTGGTGGGGAGCTTTCAGTCCTTTGGTGAAAGGCCTCACAAATGAGTCTGGGGGCGCTTCGGCGGTCTTTGATGTTTTATGACGCCTTTTAATACACGACGGCTGCATCTGTGTCAGCGCAGTCGAGCCAGCAATGCCCCAGCAGACCTTCCCCCAGGGAGGGCAATGAGCACCATCAGAGGCACCATCTCGCCTCAAAGCCCGGGGGCTGGACCCCTCTGTCTTGTGCAAACCGGGCATCACAGCCCCCAAAACTCAGCTCCTTCCTCGGGCGGTGCGAACCTGGCTCTGCACAAATGGGGAAATGTTTGGAGTCATTAATCAGTAAGAGTTCAGTCTCACACGAGCCGAGCGATTCCGAGCGATTCCGAGCGATTCCGAGCCGAGCCGAGCCGAGCGATTCCGAACGATTCCGAGCCGAGCCGCTGCGTGCCGTGCCCCGCCGGGGCGCAGGGGGCGCTGCCGCCCGCCCAGCGCCGCCGCCGGCTCGGCCATGGCGGAGCCCTCCGGCGCTCAGGCCGGGTTTGGCCGCCCCGCGCCGCTGCCGCAGACCGGCTGGGAGCGGCTCAGCGAGCTCTGGCGGCTCGAGTGAGCGCCGGACCGGGTCCGGGTGGGATGGGATGGGACGGGATGGGCCGGGCAGGGGGGCTGGGTCGCGGCGGTCCCGCCGGTGCCTCCTCCGGCCGACCCCGCGCCCATCGCTGCCCTTCCCTTGCAGCGAGCAGCAGCACTACCCAGAGGAGACGGTGAACATCGCCAAGTCGGCGTTCGCGGCGGGCGTGGTGGGCTGGGTGTACGGGGGGCTGCCCGCCTTCGTCAGGGCCCGCAAGGCCTTCATCGAGAGCAGCCACGGCGAGCTCTTCCAGAACCGCGCCGATGCCGTGGTACGGGCCCCGGGGGATGCACGGGGGGAGCGCTGGGCAGCGCCCGCCCGCGGGGCCCGCAGCGTCCCCGGGAGGCCTCGGCCTTGGGAAAGCGCCGGCTGTGGAAGTTGCCCTTGGAGCCGCGGTTTGGGGTGACACCGGCGTCCGCAGGAGGCCGGGTGGCCTCGTGTTTGTAGGACGCGTGTGTTTGCCTGATTCTGGTACTTTGTGGCAAAAAGTTTGCTGGGAGTGTGTAAATGCGTGCAGCCTGCCCGGTGAGCTGCTGCTGCGGCAGTGAGCTGTTCCCCGTTACCCAAATTGCACGCGGTTAGCTTGAAAAAAGCGTCCTTCGTTACAGAGAAAGTTGGTAACAAAGTTTACCTTTCTGTTAAAGGGCTGATTAATATGTCTCGAAAAGGCTTTCTGCTTTTAAATTTTAGTGTGCTGACAGGAGACTTCATAGTATCAAACTGGGATTGTACTCTTGTCTTATTAATGTGACTCATTTTAAGACCATTTAAAATTCTTTTAGAACAACAGCGCAACAAAGAACATTTGTGACACTTTATAGATGTATTTGAACTTCTAGGTGTTTGCTATTCAATTAAAGGGTTGGTTACCTGGATTATGAGGAAGAAGACCCCTTCAAAAATCTGCCCGATGTAAATTTTGCATCACTTACAATTAGATTTGGCCCCTGATGTAGTGATCCGCAAATTACCACTGCCTGGCTTCATTCTGGTGACTCTCTGGTATATCTGAACCCAGGCTAAGCACCTACAGCACAAGCATTGGAAGAGAAAAATTATTTACTTTCATAGTATTAACTGCAACATTTTTAATTTTTGTGAAGCTTCTGTTTATCACGTATTTTAAAGACCCTCTTCTTTTCAAACTTTTAAGTGCCAGTGTTAAACTGCAGAGCTTGATGGTATCTTAACATTTACTGTAGATGGTTATTATTTACTTATTATTATTTATTGATGGTTATTATTTATTAATACTTACAAACTAATAATAATGAAGTAATTTCTAGTTTTTCCCCCTTCTCCTCTGTTGCTTTCCTGTACTGTCCTCGAAGAGCCCTCCCAGTCCACCCAGATGTCTTTCAGCAGCAGGATTAGAAAGACCAGTTGACATTCCAAACTGGAACTGATTCTTAGTTTTCCTATTGGTGGCTGGGAGCAGCTTTTCCTCTGAAGGTGTCTGAGTTGATCCCTCAGAGCTGGGGTATCAGTCCCAAGGGACATCAGTCCCGTGGCCTGGCTGGCAGTGGGCCGGTGGTGCTGGCAGGAGGAGGGGCTGTGACCTGTGACACCTCCTCTCTGTCCCCTCAGCAATCTGCACACCGTGCTGGTCTCCGGAGTTTCATCCGCTACGGCTGGCGCTGGAGCTGGAGGGTCACGGCTTTCACCACGATATTCAAGTGAGTGTTTCCCCATGGCAGTGGGAGCAGAGCTGCCTTGTGCTTGTGCTTGTCCTTCAGCACCAGTGGCCGAGAGCTTTCCGTGCCAGCAGTGCCCACAGCTCTGGTGATTGATTGAGGCTCCCGGTGTTGCCTTAACATGGGTCTGGTTGATCAGGCATGAGCATGAAGAGGGTTTAACTTTTTAGAATTGCCCCAGAATTCACATCTGCTAATGAACCAACACAAGCCCTAAACATGGAAAAGCCCTGTTCGTACATCTAATCCCTTCTGTCACTGACTTGAATACTGTTCTTCCCTTTCTTGACAGCTTCTTTCTGCTTTTGCTTCATCTCTTTTTGTGCATTTTTCTCTGAGGGAGTGTTACAGTGTTGGCAGTTCCTGGAAGTGCTTTCTAACCCACACTGATACTTGTCCTTTCTTCTATGTCTCATTACTGCTAGTTTGTATATGCTGGTGCTATTCACAATTGTCACTACTCCTAGTTTATATACACTGGTGTTGCTCACAATTCTTTGTTCTTGTCCTCAGACACTTGCAAGGGACTGTCTTGTTCTTGAGCAGTTGCTGCATATCAGACCCACCAGTTCTATGGACCTCTGTAGGCCTTCAGATTTTTCCTACACACACAGAACCAATGCAGAGATAGTGTTCTGCTTCCCTGGTTTTCTTCCTTGGGTGTTTCAGGGCAATAGAACATCAAACTAAGCGTGGTCTTCTGAGCTAAGCCCTTTTACACTAGAAATATCTCCTTCCCTGTTGTTCAAACTAGTAAATTTTTGTGTTGTCCTAAACCTGCATTGACTCTCTCTGCAGGTATGTTCTGTTTAAATTCTCCTTCTGCTTTTAAGATCCCACAGTATTGACTGGCATTATTTTGTATTTCTGTCTCCCTATTTTTTTTGTTTCTTTCTGAGTTTCTTCCTTGCTCTCTCTCAATTTCTTTGGCACCTTTTAGTTTGGTATTTTTTTAGGTATGGTATGTTTTTAGTTTGGTATGTTTTTAGGCTTAGTTAGCGTGCTGTTTGCTTTCTCTCCTGGAGCTTTTGATTTCTTTGGGTTTTCCTAGATTTCTTTGGATTTGACATGTAACCTCGTCATCTTCCACCAGGTGTCTCCCCTGCAGTCAGATCAGCCCCTTTTTCACCAGCCCTTTGGAAAAGGTTCTGAATGAAGATACTTGCTGCTCAGCATTGTTTCTGTAAAGCCCAAGTTGAAAGTTTCATCCTGCAGTTGTGAAAACTTCTAAGTTTCACAATTAGACCCCAAATTGTTTTGGTTTATCTGTGTTAGGAAGGAGAGGATGATTGCTGTTGGCTCCCTGAAGTGCTGGGGAGGATGTGGCTGCTGAACTGAGAACAGAGAGTGTTCTGGGGCTTAGCTGATGCTTTTGGAGGAGCTGGTTTACCTAACCAGAGGGAAATCTGATGCCACAAGAGTAGGTGACTCTGTAGGTCATGAGTGTGACTTAGGTGTTGTGGTGGGGACCGTGTAAGATTTTACTGACATATGGATCAGCTTCTGGGATAAAGGTCCTATATCAGGACTGACTGACTGACAGGACCTTTTCATTGCTCAAATTCTTTTATCCTTGACTGTGTTACATGTTCCTAGGCACTAGAACAGGTAGTTCAGAGAAGTTGTGGATGCCCTATCCCTGGATGTGTTCAAGGCCAGGCTGAATGGAGCTCTGAGCAACCTGGTCCAGTGGAAGGTGCCCCTGCCCACAGTGGGAGCTTGGAACTGGGTGATCATTAACATCACTTTCAACCTAAACCATTCTGATTCTATGATTTTAAATGATGGCAAAAAACCCCTTGGATTAAAAAAAAGAAATAGAAAGAATATCCCAGATCCAGTTCAGGAACTCTGATATTCCCTGGCCTTTGTCTGTGTAGCTGCCTGCAGTAAAGTCACAGAAGTCATGGCTGGCACGTGTGTGCTCTGAACAGATGGGCAGCCAGGCAGTTAGAGGCAACCTGAGGGCTGGCTTAATGAAATCCAGCTTTATTTCAGGCTCTGTTTTGCTACCTCTCTTTCTCCATGTGCAACTGCTGACTTCTCTGCCTTACCTTTGCAGCGTGGTGAGCACAGGCCTGTCAGTGTACCGCGATAAAACCACCATCAGTAATTTTGCTGCAGCAGGAGGTAAGAGTGCTGTAACCTTGTGTGCTTTTCTCTTTGTAAGCAAGGGTTGTAGCAGAAAAGCCTAAGCAGGTATCCACATCCCTTGGGCTGGAGCAGCTTCTGTGCTCTTGGGTTTTGCTTCTTGTTCCATTGGCTTTGCTCTGTTGTTTGCCTGCTGCATGCCTTTATTTGTAACAGAGATACTGATGCGCTGCTGAAACCATTGGGGAGTTTTGTGGTTATCAGTTCATCTTCAAGATACTTGCTGGAGTATTTTGGGTGTAAAAATAAATGCTTGTGTGGGGTAAAGGCAACACTTGGTGCATAACCTGCTCTCCTAAGCACCTATTTAACAAGGAAAGCATTTTTTATTTCCACTCTTGGTAACAATTCAGCACACTGTTTATAGGCTGCCCTTTTCATGCTAAGTTTTGCATGCCCACTTTTGGCAACAGGGCCCTGAGTAAGTGATCTGTTTGTTCAGTTTTACAGGCTTTATTGCCCTTACAGTTGGATACAGTTTTTACTGATCCTTTCTGCCTTACATGGCAGCTACTATTATTAGCTGTTGTTGAACAGAAAAAAGGGGGGGGGGGAGATCATGCTGCAGCCCAGAGAGAGCTTGGTTTTATTTTCATAGATACTTGTTAGCTACGAGAAAAACTTCGGCAGTTTTTCTGAAGCAGAAGGAACTTTGTGCAATGTTTCAGTGCAGAGACCATAGTGACTGTGTGGTGAGGTTCCATCCCACTGGCCATGGCACTTGGTTTCTGCTCTCTTAAAAGCAGATACCAGCTCATGGAGAAGATAAATGCAGCAAAGCAACTCCGTATGTCAGTGTGAGGTGGCTGTGGGGGCCTGTTTCTGGTTTCAGTGGGTTTGTTCTTTTTTTAGCCTTCACTGGATCCCTTTTCAGAATGCACTTGGGCCTGCAGGGCCTGGCAGGTGGCATCGTGTTCGGAACGGCGTTTGGGTGAGTTGTGACTGCTGCACACACCAAGCCTGGAATCATAGGTGGGGCTACAGGAGCTCCCCTTCCTCTCTTGTCTTGACAGATTTTCTGTATCTCTCTTGGGATCTCATAATGATCACTTTTCTTCCAACTTTTAAACTGCTTTATTTTTCTTCTTTGTTTCTTGATGTGTTTTGCTGCTCTCTCAGTAGTGAAACCTCAGTGTTCTCAGTAGGGCATCTTATTTGCTGCTGTTTGCATACTAGAGGAGACAACATAGGCTCCACCAAAGCTGAAATGTGGAGCAGCAGCCATTAGGAAACACTGAGGGAGTAGCTGCATGGCTGGGCTGTAAGGTGACACATGTCTTTGTGTGTGTCTTGCAGTCATGAATCTCCTAAACCTCCCAGGGGTATGGAGGAACCCATAGTTCTCTCTCTGAGGTCCTGTCCTTCAGGATGATAACCTCTAGCTTAGGAGAAATCTGACTTTTCAAGCAGGGCTGGGATTTCTTCTCAAAGTGCTGACCTGTAAATATCCTCCCAAGTGAATATAGGGATCCTACCTGAACAAGAGAATAGCTTTATTTGTGTTGCTTGGCACCATCAGGATGGTGTCAACTGTGGGCATGTTTGGAAGCAGCCTAGGGAGCTTTACCAGTGAAAACACAAGTACTTCAGGAGCTGGATGGGAGCTAAGCAGGGATGTCACTGTCTGAATTATGGGTTAGGTGTTCTATGGGGTCTTCACTGGGCACCATAAATCCTTCCACCCCTTAGTCCTTTGTGTGCCTGTCAATGAGTAAATTCAAAATATGTTATCACAGGGGCTCCAGTGAGTCACAGCTGAAGAGAGGCTGTGACAGTAGAACAGGAATACCTTAGTCTGTGGTGTGATGTGGGTGTTGAGGAACGTGATGCCCCCCTAATGTGACATCTGGCCCCTGCACGCTCCTTTTGCTGATGCCAGTAAGTTATTGCTGTTGTGTGTCCCCTTGGTGACTGACGACTTCTCTGCTTCCTCCCCCAGGATCCCTGCAGGAGGCCTCCTAATGGCAATGTATGGCTTGGCTGGCGAGACCTTGCAGGAGAAGAGGAGTCGTGAGCGCAGGGAGCTGTACGAACAGAGGCTGGCAGAGTGGTGAGGAACAGCTCTGCCCCTTCCAGTAGTGGACTAGAGGGTGTCTGGGTCTGTGTGTTCAAACATTTAAAGAAACCACGGCACCGTAGGCTTTCCAAACCTCCGTTCTTCTCTTGGTTGTTGGTGTTGTTCACATACCAGTTTGAGAACTGCCCATTTAGTCTTCCCAGTCTTCCCTTTGTTGCTGCCTTCTTTCCGTCCGCATTAAAGAGAGGAAAGAAGGAGGATAGCTGGAGGCTTGGGGGAAGAAAGGCCATAACACTGGTCATGTGAATTACTGAAACCTACTAGTCCTAGAAGAAATTTTCAAGAGCCAGGATTCTGCAGTCATGTCTCTGTCAGGAGGATACAGGCATAAAATTGCTTTGCACTCTCTCTTCTCTCTGTAGGCAATCCAGGCTCAGTGTGACTGAAGTCTTAGGCCAAACAGAAAACAATGCCCAGGGAAGACCAGAGATGGAGAGAGCAAGAGAACTGAAGAGCTACTGAGTCTTTCCCAGATCTCTGTTGTAAGAAGCTACAAAGCATTTTGATCCTGCTTGTAAAAGCCTTCCCTGAAGGGATCATGGAAGTCGTCTGTGAACGCAGTTGTATCCTGTGAAAAAGTGTTTTGCTGAAAACATTGTTCAGGGATGGATATCACTGCACAAAGAGCTTGGAATGGCCAAACCTGTTCCACCTGAGAAGGTGGAAATACAGACTTTACAGGAAGTGTCATCTAGGTTTGGCAGGGAGTGAGGGCTCCAGAGCCTCATCTAGAACTCATTTCACTGCTGAAAATGTCCAAACCACCAGCGATGTAGAAATGCTCAAGGTAAAGGAGCCTATGAATTGTGTGCTAAAGGTGCCCTGATTCCAAAAGTTAATTATGCCCTGGTGAAAGCAGCTCTTCAGACAGTGCCTGAAGAACTTGCTGACAGTGGCTTCTTATTTGGTTCCTTGGGGTATTTTGCAGTCAGTGTGGAGGAGGGGTGGAGGAGCTGGGAATTATATAGACACACCCTGAAAAAGGCATGGTTTGGGTCCCTCAACAGAGGTCTGACTTGCTTCTGGTGGTGATGGTGGAAGACTTGGCACTGTGGACAGTTTTAACAATAAAAAAGCCTCTAATTCCATTTGAAAGTTGGAAATTAGGGGATAACCTCTGGGGGAAGTGTGGTTTAAGACGCCCAATAAAGCCATCTAGCAGTGGTGACTGTGTCCATAAGCTCTTTATGTCAGTACAGCTGGTATCTTGTGCTAGTACAGTGTTGGTACTAGAGAAGCATCCTTGAGTGATATTCCATGAGAAGAGCTCTAAGATCCCACCAGACATTCCTCTACCCAGGCAGTAACAAAGCTAGAGCCAGGAAAGTGCCAGCTCTATTATTTTGTTCCAGAGATGAGCTTTTAAGTCAGAGCTGTTACCTCTGGGTAGTGCTGGAGTTACTGTAAAATGGTCTGTACTCAGAAGGGTGACGTGGCCCATCACTGTTGCCCCAAAGCAGGAGGTCAGAATTCCTGTTCCCTTTCTTTGTTGGAAATTTTTCTCCTACTAAAAGGAATTACATCCAGGCAGGATTTTCGGGTGTTCTTCTCGTAAGAAAAGAATCTGTTCTGGTTGAATTCTTTTCCAGATAATTAGTGTTGATTGAAATATGAACAGTCGATCCCACGGAGCGTATTCCACCCACCCAAAGCAGATTTTTGGCACAGTTTGCTTCCAAGAAGGTGTTGTGTTTTCTGACTCTTGAAATGAGCATTTAATTATTTAAACACCCCAGTGTAGCTCATTTTTCCATTGAAGAAATACGTGTGTTTCAGGGTTGTCATCAACCAGCTCTGATTTTCCTTTTCTATGTGTAAGTGAGGGCTCTGAATAAGCAGAGGTATGGATATATCTTTCCCTTTTCCTGTTTTAAGCTCTGCATGTGTTGGTGACAGTAACGGTGTCCTTTTCCCCCCCAAAAAAAGAAAATAGGCCTTTCTAAGTCACATTTTTGCCATTGTGCTTACACAGCGATGTCTTATCTTCTTCTTTTTTATCTTCTTTCTCTTTGCTATTACATCCCCACCCAATATCCCACACTCTTATCTGTACAGCAGCTCTGATGACATTTAGCTGTGTCATTGCTCTGTCTCTATTCCTATTTGGTGGTATTTGATGTGATGCCTAAAGAATACTAATTTTCCCACGCCTGGCCATTGTTGCAGGGATGTTATTCCGTGGGAGGGAAGGCAGAGCCAAGGTGTAGCAGTTGTGTGGATTTTCTCTCTGTGTAAGGGAGGGCTGCTACATGTTCTTGCGCTGCTGGTTAGCCAGGGGAAGCAGAGACTTCCAGCTACACTCAAGATTAGCAGCCATTTGTTTCTCAGTTCCCTGCTGAATTTGGTTCCCTGCACTTCCTTATTTCTTAGACTCCCAAATGGGAAGGGAAGAATTGGTTCAGAGTTTATCTTTTACATACACCTGTAAGGGATTCTTCACATCCCCACTCCCTCCAACCCCCCAGCAAAAGTGCAGCACTGAAGTTGTCAACCTTCCACTTTCAGAGTAGGTAACCCAAGGAGCAGGGGTACAGTGAGAACACCTTACACTGGGTTTTGCTTTTGCAGAGAGCCTCCTGTTTGGAGGGAGGAGGATGATCTGTAGCTACACTGCTCAGCTAACCCCTGGCAAACTGACAGTGAGGTTACCTGAGTGTCATTTTGTCATTGCTGTCAGCACAGCAAACAGAACTGTGGCCTGATGCCAGCTGTACCTGGTGCAGCTTTGTCAACAGCTGCATCACTTACCTGGATGCTGAGAAATGGTGGCTGGGGCTAATGTGAGTAACTGAGAGGTTCTACCACTCTCCAGCACATAGACAGACATCTTTTATTACTAAGGAAAGGAAATGGAGTTTACAATTAATTTTTTAATACAATTAAAGGAGGAACCCCAGGAAAAAACATAATATACAAAACACCCATGGTAAACAGAGCAGCTCACCTGCTACAGTGACACAGATATGAAGCTGAGAGGGTCTCACAGAAACCATTTGTGTGCAATTCACTGAATACAGCATAAGGCAGTAGAAAACATGATCCAGAATGTTAGTGCTTAAGGAAAAACTAACAAAATAACCTGCCCATCAAGCATATAAAAACCCCCCGATGCTAGACACACTTGTCAGTGAAATTTTTGGTTTCCTTTAGTTACTGAAAGTGTTACTGGAGTCTGTGGTGATGTAGAAAGGTTTGGTACAGTGCAAAAGACAAACCCTTCTTGGTGAGGCTGCACAATCACTGGTCAGGAGCAGAAGCAGAGCACGGTATAGATAGTGAGAGGGAAAACATGCTGGTACAACTGGCAGAGCTGTGGTGTGGCTGGCAAGGTGGAATTGCAGTGTGGTTATAGGGAAGGATGGTGTTGGAAATGAGCAAAGTTGGAAGTGAATGCCAAAAGAGGGTGGTCAGCCTGCAAGAAGCTGGTGGTTTGTGCTGGAAGGAGCAAGCAGAGGCTGAAAGAACAGGAAACCTGAAGAGTGTGAGACACATCACTCATGCAAGTCCTGCAGTAGGGTCAGGCTGCCTTTTGGAAACACCTGTGTTCTGTTTGCAACCAGAACACACACAAGTGCAATTGTTTCCTTATTCCCCAGCTTATCTCCTTTTCTCTATCAAAAACTCCTCTGTAAGAATGTTCTGAAGTTCCCATTATGCTTGGTACAATGGGAAAGCAGTAAAAAGATGATGGAACAGTGTGACTCTGCAGGAGTAGAAAAGTAGCAGTGTCTTATTTTTTACTTAATCTCAGAGCTCAATATTCTATAAACCACTTTTAATCCTCCTATTTTCTCCAGCAGTTTCTCAATATGTACCAACTAGGAAAAAAGTGAAATGGATGGAATATGTCTTTGCTGTGCCCTAGGAAGATAAGCAGCTCAAGTAACAACACATCCCACAAAGAGGAGGGCATCGTGCTTCCAGATGCTTTGGTATGCCCTGATAACGTGGATAGAACAGTGAGGGAATGGGTACAGCTTGCAGAGCAAAAGGGAAAACATAACAGCCAAACTCAGGGCACGGTGGAGCTAGGTCAGCATGCAGAGTTGCTTAGGAAGCTTGTTGGGGGTTGGGGCATTTTCCTCCTTTCCCCTCAAAATGAGAAATATTTTTTTCCTACACAGTAGGCAAGAATGTCACCCTGATCAGATGAGTCCTGTCCAATGTTAGCATCCTGTAGGGAAATTCCTTCTAGTCCTGGCTGGGTAGAGAGAACACTGGCAGAAAGCAGCAATGTTCAGTGCAAAGTAAATATCCTTACGTTGCTGTGAGAGACTCCCAAAAATCTGCAGAGCTTTCCCTAACAAGTATCCCACGGCAGATGTACACACAGAAGCAGACCCATGTTTATGAAGCAAGGCCCGAGTTACATTTGATGACAGCAGATGCACACGAGATAACCTCTGACTGACACACAAGTTCCAGTGGGGCTTTACAGGTGTGGGTGGGAAGGAATGCACATGGAAGCTTGGCCATGTGTGTGCACAGGTTGTGTGCCCTCACACAGCAGCTGCATGGAGGAGCCGTACCTCAGTGCCTGGGTTGGCAAGGCTGTGCTTCCAGGAGAAAATGGTTATGAGAACTTGTGCCACTGCTGTAGATAAGCAATATTAATCAGCTCTTAGGGGTGCTGTCAGAGTCTATCATTCCCTAAAAAGTCTCGTAGCGCTGCAGATAAGCATGAGGCATACAGACTCACTTCCAAGGTGGCTTTTTGCATGAAATATGTGTCCCATTATTGCGTCTTTAGGAGAGAAGGGATGTGTATCTGTAATGGTCAAGTTCAAATCCAAAGTCCTCCAGCACGAAGAACAGATACTTGTGTGAGGCTGAATAGAAAAGAAGTTTTAGCTGCTCCCAGTCGCAACATGGAGGCACAAACTGACAAGATTACGTGTTGGGATCTGGGGTCTCCCAAAGGGCAGCTCCGTGTTACTGAAGGGGTAGGTGGGCATGGGCTCCCTGCTAGGGCTCTGCAGGCCCCTGATTCTCAACAGAGGCAGCATCAAGCCAGAGGTGCCTGAAGTCTTGACCTGGTGTGCCATTGATGCCATTCTTCTGCCCCACTGCAGGAACATGGAGGGTCCTCCCAGTTGGAATCCCAGCGACCCCAATGTAACAAGGCCACCCCACAGCTTCCGTGGCATGGGTGGGGGTTTGCATTCATTCACAGGAGGTTGTGTTGTCAGCTGTGGTGAGCAGAGTTTTCTCCTGCTGGCACCCCCTTGCAGAGAGCCAAAGGGTCCATGCAGCAAGCATTGTTGTACAACAAACAGTGGAGTCTGCAGTGCGGAGTGCACAGCATGAAGAACCTGAGGGACTCAAGGAAAAGATTTCACTGATTTTTTGTTTTCTCCCACCTTAAATGTACCCCAGTAATGCTGCAGAGCCGACGAACAGGTATCACCTGCGAGAGCCCTCCACAAGAGGGCTCTTGTTCCCTAAACTCGGAGCTGTTCTGAGCGGACTGTGCAGTCAGTGAGCTGCAGCCTGGCCCAGCGCTCCCTGCAAAAACCTTGGGAACGGAGTGAGGATGACTAACGAACGTGCTTCCCTGTTTAAGCAGCAGTAAGACACGGCTCGGTGCATCACGAGATGGCAGTCGGCCACTAAGGAAGCACAGTTTCCATCCCAGTCCACACACAGAAGCTGTCCCAGGCACTGGAGTCGGGAAACACCAGCCACCTAGAGGAAAATCCTGGCAAACCTCTCTAACAAAAGAGAATGGGTTTGTTCTGTAGGTGAACTCCTGCCACTCCCATCACAAAACTCCCCAAAATTCATTCTAACCAAAGCTTTAGTATCTGTTCCAGACAGGGCCTTCCCCAGAGGAAAACATGAGTGGGTGGTCAGGTTTGGAAATGAGACGAGTGGCCTGAATGAGAGTTTCCCCTCCTTTCCATCTCAAAACTATTAAACGTTTAGATTTCTGCAGTGCACAACGTGACAAAATCGCAACTTCTAGGACCCCACAGCTGTTGCTCTACGGCATTACCCTGGCAATTCCGCAGGCATTACCCTGGCAATTCTGCATGCTGCGGTGAGATCGGGAAATGCAGTCACCTGGATAATGATGTGAATATGACCAGTTAGCTGCTAATCTTCCCTTAAGTCTCCTCACTTAAGTGTCTTTTTGGAGGACACAGCCCCGAAAACTGCTGAGCTTTCAAACCAAAGCAAATATAATCCTTTGTAATCATAAAACCGTGGCAAGCCAGACTTCCCCAGCCCATCTTTTGTAACACACCATTTTCAAAAGTAACTCCTTTTAAAATATGAGTGTCTTCTGGGCAAGTTTGAGGGAGGAGACTTTTCCTTCTCCACTCCTCCAGCTGCTGAAGGGAATGGAGGTATCTCAGAAGTGGACTGGCAAGGCTGATCATACTGGGAAAGCTGGAGTTGTTCTTTTGTTCCCCCCTCCCTTACCACCATTCGGTCAATCCTTAATTTCTATCATCAGTGATGCTCCCATGTTGAGGCATCAGATCAGGCACATGGCTCACAGGGAATCAGCCGGAACCTCTAGGGGGTGAAGCCACAAGTGGCACCTGTGGTAGCGATGAGTTACTTAAAAATTAGCCCAACAGGACAGGCACTAAAAGACTGCCCAGTGTTTAGTTGGAAAGCCCATAAAATGAGCACAGGGGCAAATGGCAGGGGATCACCGCAGATCCTGATACTGTGGTGTTTTGAGCTAACATTGCACGAGCCTCTAATGGTATTTGAGAAGCTGTTTTGCCGGGATAAGAGTAAAGAAAACTACCTGCAAATGCAATCTGGTCATACAGATGATGTTTCAGCTGTCCCTTTATCGCTCAAGTGTGCCTTCATAGAGTCTTTCACACCCTCTTCCACCGAATTCTGGCCCTTACAACAGTGAGAACAAACTGAAAAAAAAGATCCCATGTTAGTATTTAGAATCTCAGAAGACACAAAAATGCTGAATCCAAATGTCTTCTTCAACAAAGTTGAGTATAACTGAGAGAGGGAAGAAAGGAGAAAAGAAATTAAAGAAAATGAGATCCTTTAGGTCTAGTGACTTCCATTCTAACTTGGCAGGATTCACCCCTGCAGTACATCTGAATATGGTCAAAGTCTGATCTGATAGAAAGCTCTGTTACAAATAAATATTATCTATATAGTGTCGTATGGATAAAACAGCTCTCCTTAGCACAGAGCTAGAACCTCAGCCTGGCACAAAAACAGGTTGCTACATGCTGAGGTAAGGTCAGAAGGGGAAATAATGATGGAAGTTACATGCCACTAAATGCAGTTTACCTACTGAGTGAAAGAATGCCGGTGTTAAAACAAACTAACTCTTTCAGTGCTTTAAGAGGAATTCAGATCAAGCAGATCCCTTTAATATCTCACCATCCGTGACTGAATTTTAGTAGTTCAAGTTGAATCTTGTGCAATTGCGCTCGCAAAATTATGCAACATGAATCCTAAGTTATTTTTGACTTCTAATCGTGCTGCTTTGTGTTTTCATTCTTAAACTACTGCAAAATAGGCCGTGAGCTCCTCCGAGTAGGCGGTTGTGAACCTCAACAAAGCACCTGATTGTTTTGCTCACCACAACAATCACAAGCATCTGAGAACTCTTACTTCCGTTTTGTTTTGCTCTGCCTTTCTATTCTTCCCTCCCACACTTCAGCTCTTTGAAGCATGGCTTTTCGAGCTCAGAAACCACTCTTAGCAACTCATGACTCAGCTTTCCATAGCCCAGAACAACAGAGGTACTCTCAGACCTATTCTGAGGTGCCACGAGAGCTCTTGAAAGGTGATCTGCAGCAGCACCGGCAGGAAGCACTCTTAGGGCAGATACTTCCCTTCCCAGACAGGTGGCCATGCACAGCAGCACTGAAATGGGACGACTACACAAACCAGAAAGTTGGATGGAAGCTCTGGCTTCAGTTTCTTACGCTTCTTACAGTTTCTTTTACAGTTTCTTCCATGCTTAGTCTGGAAAGTGGCTGAACGAAATAGCACCACCTGACACTTGCAAATCTATTCCCCGTGAATATTATGGAAGTGGGACTAAAAGGGAAATTCCAGTTAATGCAGCCATGTGCCATGCTGTTTGCAGGTGATTGCATTCTACCACATGGGTATGCTTTTTACACTTGCTTTAAAAGCAATTCAGTTCCTATATAAAAGGCTATCTCAGAGTGCTCCGGAATCTTGCTAATTTAATGGCAAGGAACCTTTTAATTTCCAGCCTACATTTGTTGAGAGCCAAATCTTCCGATTCCAGCTCATATTCTCCTATAATTAGAAGTTCATTATACATGCAGCTAACAGCACAGGCTGTGATCAACTGTGATTTTCTTGGTTTCAGCCTGCTTGTTGCTTTCCTGTTGACACAGCCCCAGGGAACAGCAGGGGAGGAGAACTGGCACTGGTGTCATAAGGGCACAGGGGTGACCAAGAGTCACCGCGTCCCAGAAGCTTCCTTTCTTTGTGATGAAATACTAAAAGGAAATTAGCCCAGCTTGACTCAATGGTTCACGTTGAAGGGATGTGGTTGATGAGGAGGGGAAAAGAAAAGTAGTAATGAGACCTCCACACCTCTGACTTGGGAGTGAACTTGTCTGAAGTAGAGCTATTAGAAGACATGAGCATGACAAACGTACAGGTGTCTGTAAGTGGACTGAGTCCTTGCTGCCCAGAAAATGAGCTTTCCCAAGTGGTCACTTACACCACGGCCAGATGCTGTAAGTGGCCTGAAGATAGGGCCCTCAGTGTGGGATTCTTGTCCCATGACATGGCGTCCCCAGTGACCTGACAGGTCTCAGCTGGGTGTTTTTTATCCTCAGGTGTTTGCAAAGCGTGCTGTCATTCTCCAGGCCTGCTCTGCAAAGCTGCTCATAGGGTGTGGATAAGGCATCTACTGCTGTTGGCTTTCAATCCTACCTGCCTTTATAAATCTATTAAATGTCTGCCCACATCTTCAGGGACTTTCTGGCAAGGTCAGCTTAGACATGATTAGGAGCAACAGCCAACAGATAGGATTTTATTGAAGAAAAAAAAAATACTCCACTGCCAGCTAACCCTGAGATATTTGAAGTCCCCTTTGCCATTGAAAAACTCTTGGAGACTTGTCTGGAGTTACTGAGGACTTCATAGGATGGGACCAGACATTTTACCTGTGCCATTTTTAGCCATACAATCTAACTCTCCTGGTTGGTGTTCTCATAAAAGTAGGACATTGCTATGCTGAAGTCCATCCTGTGGCCCTAACACTATGTATTTTTGTTACTTTGGCTCAGTGACTTTCTGAGAGATTGTCAGGGTGTGGAGAGAGATCCAATTTTGAAACTCTCAGTGCTCAGCCATATCTATCATGATCACCAAGATTCTTGGCATTTTAGAGCATCTTAAAGCATCTTAATACATAAAAAGGAACCTTTGTGAACCTCTTCATCACCCCTGATTGTGGAAATATTTTGATCTGCTGTCAAAACTCCCCACCACCTCTTCACTTTCAAACCTGAACTCGAGTGTTGCCTGAACACAAAATGTAGGAAAATCATGAGCTAGACTTAGATTTTGTGACAGTGGATGCTGAAGAAAAAAAAAAAAAAAAGGAAATGAGAAAAATGAGAAGAAGGTACAGAAATACCTAGTGTGACAGTAAAGTTTCTATTAATGTGTATCCTACATAGACACTCCACCAGCACTAAGAGACACCTTCTTGAAAAAGAAGCTGCACTTACCATGCCTTGGGAGGTATCTTGCTGCCAGGGTGATAGCCAGAATGAAGGTGATAACGATGATAATTGAAGCAGTAATGACATTATAAGGTGGAGGCACAGGAGGAACAAAGCAGTCGTTTGTTTTTTCTGAAACAGGAGAAATAAAACATAAATAAAGGGCCCAATAAGACACCGGCATTTTCATGTAAGGGCAGGTATGTGAATTTCAGTGCTTCTGGCCAAATTCTAACTCAGATATTCAGCCTGAAAATGGACCTACTCAATAAACAAGCAAACAAACCTGGCACCTAAAGTTCTTCCATCCACCCACATTTGCTATGGGCTGAAATTTTTAACACATCCATGGAATGTAAAAAGCTGGGTCTTTGTCCAGAATAGGGCTGTGACAGGAAATATTTAAAAACACACAAGCTGTTTCAGGGAAATGACCTAGGCTTGGTGGAAAAGTCTGAGTCCACAGCTAGAAAGCTTCTGTTCTCAGAGGTACTCTGCAGCTTTCCTTACTGTTTTCATCAGATTTATATCTATTTTCTTTCCCCTTTGGATTCACAGGTGAAGGAGAATGATGCATTAAACAGGCTAGAATAGAAATTTTTTTCTGCATGGCAGGAACAGAGTGCTGTGGCAGAGTTCAGTTTCAGTGGGTCTGAAGCATTTGGCTTTTCACCATTGGAGATGGTGGAAAATCCTATTCTACCACTGGGATTTTAGAGTAGATACTGGGCCATTCTTGTAAAGGACAGGACTTCCTGCATGTCCATAGGTCTCCAGACCTATGTGCACAGACCTTCAGTTCTTCCATCATCTGCATCTGGCAAGGTAAGCATCATTCTACTCCTAAGACTAGGAGCCTGATCTGCTGTTCAGCCCTCCCCTCACACTGTAGGGGTTGCCTTATACATTTACCAGAGGCTCTATTCTGTCTGAAAATCACTGTTCATGAAAGGTTTGTTTGGAGGATCGTTTACACCATACCAAAATGGGAGCGGTTCCACATCCTAAAAGGCAAAAAGTGGGGGCTTTGTGACTGCTGTGGCTGTCACTGTTGACTGCACCCTCCTCTGATCACTGGTTTTTTTTGTTGCTCTCTTTTTCTATGTAGTGAGCTATTCATAATCTTATTCTCCCTTCATTAGGGACATTATGCTCTACATCCAGCAAAAGCCAATATTAATAAAGCACTAGTTCCTGGCGTTTGTTCTGAAGCTGAATGGCACCTCTCCCCACAAGCCCCTTTGATTTTAGTGAGATAGATGAATAAGATACCTTGATGAATAAGGTACAATTCCCTAGGAAAAATACTGCTTCTCTATCTTCCCTTGAAGGTGCCCTTACCTCTACAGTAAAAACATCAAACCCAGAGACATTTCAGAATACTTTTTTGGTAACAACATTAAAAAAAATCCTTTTGGTTTTACGAATTTTCTTGCAAATCCCCTTCTGCTGCAAAACATCTGGAATGTCATGTGCTGCCTTCCCTCGTGCTGTTTCCACTTGTGCCTCAAGCTTTTCAAAGCACAGACTTATCTATTATGCCATCACTTCTAAGCCATGCTCAGTGATGGAATTCTTTTCCTACAAGTTAACCCTATGTTACATTTGAAAGCAGAATTTTGTCTAGACCCCAGCTGACAGTTTCTTTCACCGAAGCAGGGACAAACACGCTTGTTAAATTAGGAAATTCTTTCAAAGTGCAATCTGTGGCTTTTAAAGCACACGCGCTTCTCAAGTCCATTCAAATACCAGGCCTGTGTCACACAGCTGGCAGCAAGGCCATGTTGGTACAGAGGGGCACTGGATGGTGGCAGCCCCAGCCTCTGGGATCCACCAAGTGTCACATTACTGGATCACAGCAGGATCCAGTTCAGCTCTCAGCCCAGCTGCAGTAGAGCAGCAGGAAGACAGCTGCCTCTGCTTGTCAGTCACTGTTGTAACTCTCCCTTCCCACCCCGCCTGTCTTCCAGCCTTTAAAATATTTTGGTGTGTAGTTAACAGGCAGGATCATTGGGTGATCCTTGCATGAACATCTGCAGAAAATCTACTGCATTCTCAGAGGCAACTCAGCAGATTAAACAAAATGGCTTTGTTACAAAAAACATTAATAAAACATACTCAGAAGCAAACTGGTGGACTTTGCAAAGCCATTGTATTCAACGGAGCAAGTGATGTTGACATCCTTGGTCACATTGAGCACCAGCTTTCCAGTGACGTTGTACGGGCTGAAGCTGGACTCGGACACCCAGGTGGCATTCCACTCCATGGACATGTTGTCGAGAGCTCCAGAGATCCTGGGCTTGGGGAAACCTCCGTGAGAAGAACATATTATCACCATCTCAGTTGACTCGCAGGAATCAGCGGACACTTCTGCTGTTATGTTGGGCTTGCTGAAGTCAGCTGGAGCAAGAGAGATTTGGTTACCTTTCTGTCAGGCCACTGCGAGGGTGGCAGTCCTCGATCTCCCACGATCAAAGCAAAGACTCCCCCACAGGGCATTCACCATGTCTTCCATGGTTTCTGCTGCCCATGGTCTAGGATACCAAGCAACCAGTCACTAGCGAAAGAAGCTTGCTCAACACTGCGTGGCTGACCAGCGGCAAGCAAGGAGAGACACAGCTTTCCTTCCAGGCCTACTGTCAGTTGAGCAATATGACACTGCCATCCAGTCTGGAAAATCCCTTCAGACATCCCAACCTGATTCCAGCATTTCCCTTTCCTGATCTGCACATAGCTTGATCCCACTTCACCAAAGGGAGCAGAAGTCTGCCACAATTATTACAGCTGGCCTGTTAAGACAGCAAGGGGATTTCTGGCTGGAAAGAAACTGCAGTATTTGTGGACAGGAAAAGAGATCCGTAGTTTTATGTTTTTCATGCAGTTAACTCCTCACCCCTCACAGTTAAAAAAGGGTGCTGGCAGTACACTTCCCTTTTTTCATACCAGTTCCCAGAAAGATCACTAAATTTGTCTCCTTGCACATATGCCCACAATGCCCTCAGACCAGCAGGAAATGGCCAAACCCCAGGAGCTTGTCTTTTTGTTGTTGTTGCCAAATCTCCTTCCAGATGTGGAATGCTCCTTCACTGACTTGTCTGGAAGATTCATGTAACTCTCTGCTGTTAAAGGTATTCAAATGCATGTATATATTTATATATGTCACCAGTACCTCTGTCTTTGGTTGAGATCAACTGCCACAAAAATACCAGTGGAAATGGAAAATGTCAATGGAACATTTTGTGGCCTCTAAGAGAAGATTCGGGTTCATTTTGAGCAAAGGAACTTGGTTTCTTTAATGTAAAAAGCCTCAAAGCTCCATGATGAATTCAACCTTAGGCTATTGAGCTGCGGTGCAGCCAGCCCCACAGAGCCTGGGCCCCACAGGGGGTTGGATTCAGGGCTGGGATGCTGCCATGGCCACACCATTCCTCTTTTGGCTTGAATGCTTGACAGGTACCAAGGGCTGGGTCTTGCTTTGCCCCAAAGACAGCAGGGGCTGCCTCAGGCACCCACCAGCTGTGGTACCTGGGGAGAGTCCCAGGAGGGATCCTTTCACAAGAGGAAGGCAGCAAGGGGAGAAGGTTGAGCTGGTGGTAGGAAAGAAATTTCTGTACCTGGGGTAGCTTCAGAAAGGTAAGAAGGGCGGCTGCTGGAATGGAAGCAGTTAACACAACTTTCAGCACTCTTTTAGCCCTCCCGGTGGAAGTCTATCTGCTATAGGATGAATAAGCTTGGAAGAGTGTCCTTTACCCCCAGAAGCTGGCACGGGAGAGCCTCAGGTGTCAGGAGGCAATGCACCTACCTGTGACAAAGAGGATGACGGACTCGTCACACACGACAACGGAGTTGCGCTGAACTACACACTGGTAAGAGCCATTGTCCAGGATCTCCATGGGGGAGATCCACAGGGTGAGGTTCCAGGGGTCCATCTCTGTCCGGTTCTGGTACCGCTTGTGATTGGAGATCATATTCCCCTCTGAGTAGGCCAGCACCACGTCCGTAATGTTCTTCTGCCAGTAGACCCGGTACTTGTGTAGGCTTTCTGAGATGGGGATTTCATGACAACATGGCAGGCTGACCTTTTCCCCCACTTTGCTTTTGACTACTTTCTTCTCCAGTGCTTGGCCTGCAGGTGAGGGATAAACAGAAGTCAGGGAGTCAGTGGTACAGCCTTGTGCCAGGTCTCTTGCCTAAAGCTCACCCCTTTTGGCTCTGACTGCTCACATCCCTCATCACCCACCGAGCTGTTTTACAGCTTCAGCTCTGCACTGAGGGGAGCCCTCCCTGGGCATTGCCTTGAACATCGTGCCCCACTCCTACTCAGGATCACGGCCCAGTGGGCACACAAGGATTGGTGCATGGATTGCTGAAGGCAAAGGCAGGAGAGCTGCTTGTCTGAACAGAAATTTTGCTGGCCCCTATAAAAACAGGGATAGAAACACACATCCACAAACTGCTATCTCTTCTGTTCTCCCTTTTCAGAGCCCAGTGTTTGGAAAATCTGTGTCATTCCCTGGTGGGTTCCCTGCAAACCTAACAGGGCCACAGTGGACTTTTTGTTCAGGGGGGCTGGGGGATTTTTGGAAGTTACTTTTTGTAAAAGAAAAAAAAAAACAACAAAACTTTAAAGATCCCAGAAACTAGAATCAACCCTACAATGATGAACAAAGGTTGCAGCCACACTATCATCAGCCTTCCAGCATTAGCAAATGAACAGCTTTGCCTAGTTTAGCTAGTACAAATTTATCTTTGTGAAAGCCCATGGGCCTGCCTTGGGATGACTTGGAACCCAGCACAGGTGTTCCCTGACTCCTGGCCAGTGACTGTGCCAGTCCCATACCTGGAGTACAGCCATGTGCCAACAACAATAAGCTGAGACCCTTGCAGGGTGAAATTAGGTACAACTTTGACCATGTGAGCAGTAATTCCCCTTCTAAGCACCCTGCTCCCACAATCAGCCTTGCTTTCCCACTCCTTCCTCTTTCCAGTGGGTAGAGGTTCACAGGGCCTGACATCTGAGGGAGCAGCCTAGCAAGGAGCTCCTGCTGCTGCTGAAAGGTGACCCAGCATGAACACACAGCCCTGTGCTGCACCACAGGGCAGATGGCTGGGCTTTCACCTGAGTTAGTGCAAGCCTGGGGATGATGTGCACCCAGCTTTGTTAGTCCAGAAGATCAGGTTGCTTCTGTCTGTCCTGCTTGCCTCAGCCTCGCTGCCTCAGCACTCATCTCCAGTGGTGGAAGTGGGATATGAATCTGTTACACTCCACTGACTGACAGCAGAAAAACAAGGAAATTGTGGGGAAACACAAAAGGTGGAAAGGATTTTAGGTGTGAGAAATAAGAGCAGGCTTCAGAAAATAAAGCAAAAGGATTTAGGATTCACCTTTGTCTATGAAAACTAGAAGAAGATACAGTTATGCAGCACCAA